>NW_007243564.1:0-2935 GCF_000164805.1 Carlito syrichta
AATTATTCCTACCAGTTGCTGGCTGCAGCAGCTTCTGTACCTGGTAAACTATGATACCCTATGTTACTCTGTCTTTCCAGTTTTTAGGGTAGCAGTTTGCTTGTGACTTCAGTTCCCTGGTTCATTTAAGAAGAATTATTGATTTTCAGTTTGTTAGACTTTTCTCTTATTGTGAGGACATGTGATGACAGCTCATTACATATTAGAGTAGAAACCCAAAATTTCCTCTTAAAAGTGATTTATAATAAAACTCATCAATTATAAACGTACAATTCAATCATGGAAATAGATTTTTAGAATTGTGCAACCATCACCAGAGTCACATTTTGGAACATGTTCCCATATTCTCTCGAGCCTCTTTGCAGTGATTTCCAATCCCTGGTCACCCTGACTGGGGCTGAAGAAAAGAAAATTTTGGCTAACAGACATCATGAATTTAAATTTTTATTAGACTGGAACTTTATATAGTGGGGCATTGTCCTATGCTTGTGATAATTACAGAAGAGATTGCATTTCAGAGACTTTCTCTGTGAATGTAATAATAGTGGCTGTTCATTGCTGTCTTTGCATTGGTTCATCTATGCTGGCAACTGACACTTGCTATCAAACCTTCTCTGACGAGTCCAAGTGAAGGAGAAAAATAAAGCAAAAAAAAAAATCTGCTATAAGAAATAGAAACAGATAAAGAATTCACAGGAAATGTTATGTGGAGTTAAGTACTGCAACATCTTTATTCCTTCAGGAATGTGGTTGGCAACATGCCAAGGGCTCCAGAACAGACACATAGGGAACACAGGATTTTTACTGTGATTCTTTAATTTCCCTTTTTGGTCTCACTGGGATTAGCATATGTTTATCTGAAAATAAAAAATCAAGAGGAGAGATAGGCCCCCATACTAGCCTTCCATTGTTGCATATTAACAAATTAAACTAGTGATTCAAAATCACATAAGCCTGGAATGAAGTGGCTATGTTCTCTGATCAGGGTCTCACAAGGTGAAATACAGGTATGGGCTGGCTGTGTTTCACCTGAAAGTCAGGCTACTCTTCCACGTTCTCTAAATTTGTTGGCAGAATTCATTTCCTTATGACTGGGGGACTGAAGTGCCTTTTTCTTTGCTGGCTACCAGCCAGGAGACACTCACTCCAGAGGCTGCTTGCCTTCTTTGACACCTGGCCTCTTCCATCTTCCAGCCACCAACAATACATGGAGTCCTTCTCAAGTTCCTGCCCTCTCTGACTTCATCTTTTCCTAACATCTAGAAAAAACTGGACATTTACGGGGTGATGAGATTAGGTATGGCCATTCAGGTAACTTCACCATCTTGCAGTCATTTAACTGCCATGAAAACAACATAATCATGGTCGTGATATCTCATCACATCAATGGGTTCCAGGGATAAAAGTAGGACTTATTTGGAGACCATTTTAGAAATCCTGCCTACCACAGGTCAACCTCCAGTCCCCAGACATTCACATTTCTCCAAAATGCAAAATACATGCATCTCCTTCCCTGAAGTTCCCAATTTCATTCTTTAGAGCATTAGTTCAAAGTGAAAAATGTCATGTATATTGTATCTGATCCAAAGTTTAAAGTCTCATCTAAATCATCTATATCAGGTGTGCTTGAGGCTTCAGAGGTTGTCCATGAGGTACAGATCCTTGACATGATTGCTTTCCTTCTGTCAGCCTATGACACAAATAACTTTTCAGTCCCCAGCAGGCAATGGTGGAACAGACATAAGATAACAATTATAGTTCCAAAGGGAGAAAAAATAAAGGAATAAAGAAGCCGCTGATCCAAAACAGGGTTGAAATTCACATGGGCACAGTTCAGCAGAAGTTTCTTGATTAAGATACAAATCCTGGGACTAACTGGGACATGGTGCTTTGCACTTGGGCGCTTGACTCCACATTTGTTTTCATCTTTATTCAAATCATGACACGCTCTTCTCACACGCCTTTGGTTCTTCCTCTTCCTTTTCATGGCCTCCTTCTCCTCTTAATGGCTTGGAACATCCTCCTCACCAGAATTGGCTGGATATTGACCATGTCCTGGTTCTGTCTACCTCCCATGTAGGCTGTCCTCCTGATCTCATACTCTTCTGGGATTCTCTTTACTAATCTGACTTTTATCAGTCATGATTTGTTTCAGCTCACCTGGGTGGCTTAGGAGAAAATACAGGACTATAGAGCCCCAGAAGCCTGGAACGAGGTGGTTGGACTCTCTCATCCTTTCTTCAAAGGAAGAAGAACATGACCGTGATTACCATAAAGAAATGACCCATATGAGGGCTGAGAGTCTCCAGCAGTTTCAGCACAGAAAAATTATCTAAAAAAGAATGGAGGAGCAAAAAGCCCAGAATGGGAAAGCAGCATTGTGGTCAGTACTACTTAATACCTATTGGACAGGGAAGCTGAGGCTAAGGCTTGGGTGGAGACTCTGCTGCCATCAAGTGGCGAGGGAGGTTGGAAAAATGTCTTGGTCTTTCTGGACTTCAGTTTTCAGGAAGATCAAGTTATTGTTCTAGTTCTCCAAGGTCACTATCCCCTCAGTTTTCTCTGAGTCCATAGGGGACTGAGATGTGTTCAATGTGCCTTGGGATGTGCAGCTGAGACCTGACTCTGGTCCTTACTCTGCATGTCTCCTGTAGGAGCCTCAGCTGAGTCCATACCCTGAAAAGCCAGCACGCTGCTGCAAGGCTTGCTTTCAAGTGTGTTTGAGCCAGTCCTCCTTCCTTCACTTGCACAATGCATGCTTGGTAGCCCATAATTGCACTATCAACTCCAGCAAGTCCAGCAGCTAAACTGAAGTGACCTGGGCTACAGGACTGTCTCCAAGTCTCAGACTCACAAAACCTGAGTGGGAATGGAAGTTGTGACTATGAAGAGTTGTTCTGGCATCACTGTCCCCTGCTTGTGCGTCCCTGTCACT
>NW_007243565.1:0-4460 GCF_000164805.1 Carlito syrichta
ATGTTCCCATATTCTCTCGAGCCTCTTTGCAGTGATTTCCAATCCCTGGTCACCCTGACTAGGGCTGAACAAAAGAAAATTTTGGCTAACAGACATCATAAATTTAAATTTTTATTAGACTGGAACTTTATATAGTGGGGCATTGTCCTATGCTTATGATAATTACAGAAGAGATTGCATTTCAGAGACTTTCTCTGTGAATGTAATAATAGTGACTGTTCATTGCTGTCTTGCATTGGTTCATCTATGCTGGTAACTGACACTTGCTATCAAACCTTCTCTGATGAGTCCAAGTGAAGGAGAAAAAAAAGCAAAAAAAAAATCTGCTATAAGAAATAGAAACAGATAAAGAATTCACAGGAAATGTTATGTGGAGTTAAGTACTGCAACATCTTTATTCCTTCAGGAATGTGGTTGGCAACATGCCAAGGGCTCCAGAACAGACACATAGGGAACACAGGATTTTTACTGTGATTCTTTAATTTCCCTTTTTGGTCTCACTGGGATTAGCATATGTTTATCTGAAAATAAAAAATCAAGAGGAGAGATAGGCCCCCATACTAGCCTTCCATTGTTGCATATTAACAAATTAAACTAGTGATTCAAAATCACATAAGCCTGGAATGAAGTGGCTATGTTCTCTGATCAGTGTCTCACAAGGTGAAATACAGGTGTGGGCTGGCTGTGTTTCATCTGAAAGTCAGGCTACTCTTCCATGTTCTCTAAATTTGTTGGCAGAATTCATTTCCTTATGATTGGGGGACTGAAGTGCCTTTTTCTTTGCTGGCTGCCAGCCAGGAGACACTCACTCCAGAGGCTGCTTGCCTTCTTTGACACCTGGCCTCTTCCATCTTCCAGCCACCAACAATACATGGAGTCCTTCTCAAGTTCCTGCCCTCTCTGACTTCATCTTTTCCTAACATCTAGAAAAAACTGGACATTTACGGGGTGATGAGATTAGGTCTGGCCATTCAGGTAACTTCACCATCTTGCAGTCATTTAACTGCCATGAAAACAACATAATCATGGTCGTGATATCTCATCACATCAATGGGTTCCAGGGATAAAAGTAGGACTTATTTGGAGACCATTTTAGAAATCCTGCCTACCACAGGTCAACCTCCAGTCCCCAGACATTCACATTTCTCCAAAATGCAAAATACATGCATCTCCTTCCCTGAAGTTCCCAATTTCATTCTTTAGAGCATTAGTTCAAAGTGAAAAATGTCATGTATATTGTATCTGATCCAAAGTTTAAAGTCTCATCTAAATCATCTATATCAGGTGTGCTTGAGGCTTCAGAGGTTGTCCATGAGGTACAGATCCTTGACATGATTGCTTTCCTTCTGTCAGCCTATGACACAAATAACTTTTCAGTCCCCAGCAGGCAATGGTGGAACAGACATAAGATAACAATTATAGTTCCAAAGGGAGAAAAAATAAAGGAATAAAGAAGCCGCTGATCCAAAACAGGGTTGAAATTCACATGGGCACAGTTCAGCAGAAGTTTCTTGATTAAGATACAAATCCTGGGACTAACTGGGACATGGTGCTTTGCACTTGGGCGCTTGACTCCACATTTGTTTTCATCTTTATTCAAATCATGACACGCTCTTCTCACACGCCTTTGGTTCTTCCTCTTCCTTTTCATGGCCTCCTTCTCCTCTTAATGGCTTGAACATCCTCCTCACCAGAATTGGCTGGATATTGACCATGTCCTGGTTCTGTCTACCTCCCATGTAGCTGTCCTCCTGATCTCATACTCTTCTGGGATTCTCTTTACTAATCTGACTTTTATCAGTCATGATTTGTTTCAGCTCACCTGAGTGGCTTAGAAGAAAATATAGGACTATAGAGCCCCAGAAGCCTGGAACAAGGTGGTTGGACTCTCTCTTCCTTTCTTCAAGGGAAGAAGAACATGACCGTGATTACCATAAAGAAATGACCCATATGAGGGCTGAGAGTCTCCAGCAGTTTCAGCACAGAAAAATTATCTAAAAAAGAATGGAGGAGCAAAAAGCCCAGAATGGGAAAGCAGCATTGTGGTCAGTACTACTTAATACCTATTGGACAGGGAAGCTGAGGCTAAGGCTTGGGTGGAGACTCTGCTGCCATCAAGTGGCGAGGGAGGTTGGAAAAATGTCTTGGTCTTTCTGGACCTCAGTTTTCAGGAAGATCAAGTTATTTTCTAGTTCTCCAAGGTCACTATCCCCTCAGTTTTCTCTGAGTCCATAGGGGACTGAGATGTGTTCAATGTGCCTTGGGATGTGCAGCTGAGACCTGACTCTGGTCCTTACTCTGCATGTCTCCTGTAGGAGCCTCAGCTGAGTCCACACCCTGAAAAGCCAGCACACTGCTGCAAGGCTTGCTTTCAAGTGTGTTTGAGCCAGTCCTCCTTCCTTCACTTGCACAATGCATGCTTGGTAGCCCATAATTTCACCATCAACTCCAGCAAGTCCAGTAGCTAAACTGAAGTGACCTCGGCTACAGGACTGTCTCCAAGTCTCAGACTCACAAAACCTGAGTGGGAATGGAAGCTGTGACTATGAAGAGTTGTTCTGGCATCACTGTCCCCTGCTTGTGCATCCCTGTCACTTCAGCCTCCTCTTCTAATGCACATATACACTGCAGATCACCAACCACGCTGAACCATGACCTTGCCCTTGCCATGTTCTCTTAGTGGAGTATAGCCACAGGGTAGGCACTCAAAAAAGTCTACCAAGCAATATTTTATAGAACTGCTCATGTGGCCTGTTCTAATCAACATATGGGGACTAGCAGAAAACCACAAAATGGCTTCAGTTTTATGAAACTTCCCCAAATAGATAGTAACTACATGCTTTCAGGAGATACACATAAGTGATTTTGATCATTTGATAACTTGAAAAGAGCCTGTGGGGACTAGAATGACATCCATAACTGACAATGTGAAATGTAGTGTTGAGTGACATTGAAAACAATCCAACCCACACATAGCCGAGTTGCTTAGGAGACAGGGATGTCAGACTGGTTTTAGATTGATGGAAAAGCCTACATCATGGCCCAATAAGGGAACATAAACCAATACAACAATGGAATACAGCAAGAAGAATGTTGAGTCAGTACAAAAAAAATTTTTTGAATGATTTATTCACTTATAATATACTTAAAATCAGTATATATCAGTTGTACACTGGCTTCAGTTCTATACTGTTTCATGAACACAGAAAAACTGCAGAAGACCCAGAGAAGAAAATGAAGACCACCTAGAAGTTAGATATCTCACTTGTGGCAAAGCCTGAAGATTTGTTTTAATTTGAAGAGATGGTGGGGTGATTGACAACCACTAATAAAATCAAGCCTGCTGGGAAAAAATTTATGCCTTGATGATTTCATATAAAGGGAAGAATAATGAGACATATATTAGATGAACTGGGAGAGAGGTCTGTGGTTTTATCCCATGATACTCAAATACTAAGAATGACTGGTGAGGGAGTGGTGTCTATTGGTGGTGACCTTCAAAGGAGACCAGTAGACCTTGTGTACCTTCAAAGACCAGTAAACCTCTGTATCAGCATGGCCTAGCCAACCAGAAAGCAGATCCCATGACATCCCTCCCTTCTAAATCTGTTAGCCACTGCAAACCATTACCTAGCACACTGGGGTATGTGCCCCACTCCTGTGAGAGTCTTAGCTCCAGGTAGTGCCTTTGGCTGTGAGCTCTGGCATCTGGACCCTGTCTTGGCAGTTATTATCTCTGAATTCTGAACAAGGCTTTCTCAACAGTAAGTTAAGAATTACAGTTGCTGAAAACTTTCTCTCAATTATGAACAAACTGGGTACTTGCTAAGGGAGAGGGAAATTTTGCTCTTTTCCTTCTAGAGAGCAGGTGGGCTTCTGGTCCAGTATCTTTGGGGAAATAGATTGGATTGGATTCATGCTCAGACCCAGGACACATGATGTTGGAGAATAACCTAGCAAAAGAAGCAGATTTTTGCCCCTGACTCAGCAAACCTAATCAAGAAGGTTAGGTTGTCTCAAGCCATGATCTCTGACTTTCTGAAAGTGAACCCTTAACTTTTCCTGTTTTCCCACTGAGAGTTTGATGTTGCTGTGTTGGGAGCTGACATTGGAGGGGACATGTCTGGCGAGGGATCTGCTTCATGTGACAAACCCTCTTCTGAATTCACTGATGCAGAGCATCAGAGACACCCAGAACCATCATTCTCCTGGTAAGTCTGAGGAAGAAGCACACCCTTATGAATATTGACACCTGGAGACTCCACATCCAGGAAAAACAAAGAGTGCCAAACATCTATATTTCATCTTTTGTGATTACCCCAAATTATCCATGATCACTTAGTTGTCAGTTTTCGTTGTGGGTCCTTACTGTCTAGTTTTTTGTTTCTTCTACCTTCTTGCATTGAAATAGCTACAGTTGCTTAACTCAGATAAACTCACAGGACCCAATGTTTTCAGCA
>NW_007243566.1:0-1028 GCF_000164805.1 Carlito syrichta
TCCCTAATCCAGGAACAAGACCTACATTACATCAGAAAGCCCTTTGTGAGCCATGGAAAGTTAGGTTAAACAGAGCCTTGGTGTACAGGGCAGACATTAAAATCTACTGTCTCAGCTGTGATCGGTGGCTCAGCCTGTAATCCTGTGCCTTTGGGAGGCTGAGGTGAGTGGATGGCCTGAGCCCTCGGGTTCGAGACCTGCCTGGGCAACTTGGTGAGACTTTATCTCTACAATAAACCAAAAAAAAAAAAAAATTAGCTGGGCATGGTAGCGCGCACCTGTAATTCTGGCTACTCAGAAGGCTGAGGCGGAAGGATCGCCAGAGCCCAGCAGGTCGAGGCTGCAGTGGCCGGGAGCGGCCACTGCACTCCAGTCTGGGCGACAGAGTGAGACTACAACTCAAAAAATAAAAAAATTCTACTGTCTCAACATAGATGTCAAAGCAAAATGAAAAACCAGGTGGGCTGCTACAGGAGAACAGCTATGATTCATTCTATTTCAGCCCACCCTTAATTTAACAATAACAACAAAAAGGATTCAGAGGTTAAGAGATCTCCTCAAGGTCTCATTCATTTACTGATCAAATACATAATGATCAGTGTCAACCAAAGATTGAATACTGCGCTAAGTCCAATATATGCAACAGACAGTCATGGGTAACCCAAGCTCTTGGGGAACTCCAGGTTTAAAGGGGAGATACAGGTGGGCAAACAGATGGTTATGATGCAGTGAGATCAGAGTCATCAAAGAGAAATATGGACACCATGAAGACACACAAGAAGGTCACCTGACCTAGGCTGTCACAGTCATGGGGAGCATCCTGAAGGAGCAGATGACAAAGCAAGCAATGAATCCAGGCACTCCATTCTTGGGAGTGGAAGAACAGCAAGGAATCTCAGGACAGAGCTCTGTCTCTATATCTGTGTTCTTTCAGGGACATTCACTGAAAGAAAGAATTTGCTGAAATGTTCTCAGACATGCAGAGTGTTTCCTAGATCTCCCTTCATAAGAATCTATAACTCTATTTT
>NW_007243567.1:0-797 GCF_000164805.1 Carlito syrichta
GGGTGTGCTGAGAGCAGTGGGGAAAGAAAAAGATGGGTGGGATGATCCTGGAATAAAAGTTGGCAGGGAATTTGAATTTACATGAAAGAAAATAGAGTTATAGATTCTTATGAAGGGAGATCTAGGAAACACTCTGCATGTCTGAGAACATTTTCAGCAAATTCTTTCTTCCAGTGAATGTCCCTGAAAGAACACAGATATAGAGACAGAGCTCTATCCTGAGATTCCTTGCTGTTCTTCCACTCCCAAGAATGGAGTGCCTGGATTCATTGCTTGCTTTGTCATCTGCTCCTTCAGGATGCTCCCCATGACTGTGACAGCCTAGGTCAGGTGACCTTCTTGTGTGCCTTCATGGTGTCCATATTTCTCTTTGATGACTCTGATCTCACTGCATCATAACCATCTGTTTGCCCACCTGTATCTCCCCTTTAAACCTGGAGTTTCCCAAGAGCTTGGGTTACCCATGACTCTGTTGTATATATTGGACTTAGCGCAGTATCCAATCTTTGGTTGACACTGATCATTATGTATTTGATCAGTAAATGAATGAGATCTTGAGAAGATCTCTTAACCTCTGAATCCTTTTTGGTGTTATTGTTAAATTAAGGGTGGGCTGAAACAGAATGAATCATAGCTGTTCTCCTGTAGCAGCCCACCTAGTTTTTCATTTTGCTTTGACATCTATGTTGAGACAGTAGAATTTTTTTATTTTTTGAGTTGTAGTCTCACTATGTCGCCCAGACTGGAGTGCAGTGGCCGCTCCCGGCCACTGCAGCCTCGACCTGCTGGGCTCTGTA
>NW_007243567.1:2337-3651 GCF_000164805.1 Carlito syrichta
TTACTTGAGATTGTTAATTTAGTTATAGCAAAACAGCATCATCATCACATGAATTTATATTGTCAATTTGAGTTTTTATCGTCATACTTTTAAATTTTTAATTTTTAATTTGCTTTGGTTTTATGCCATTTTAAGGAAATATAAGCATACGATGTTTATCAATGCTTTTAGGTTTATATATATTTAAGTAAAGCTATAATAAACACAGCTTAAGCCAAGGTTGGAAGCTAAGAGAACTCTCCCTTCCTAAGAAACCATGACATATTAGTCAAGCTAGAGAGATGATGAACACCCCTTTTCAAGAGGTTACCCTTGTTTTCAAATATATTCTCCATAAAGCAGCAGGAGGAGGCATCTTTTGTAGGAGCCTGTACTGGTGTTTCTCTCAGATTCCCTTTATTAGGCCAGTTCCCCTGTCTCTCAGCTACTGTGAATGATGGCTGCTAAGCACTCATGGCTGCCCTCTTCTCTGGAGAATTGGTGTCAGACAAAAGAGAAATCACATAAGAGAGTACACTTTCCCCTCCCAGCCGAGGACACTCCACAGTCATTGACTGGCTAACTTAAGGATACAAAACCCTAGGCCTCTTGACTCAAGGTGGGCTCATCTCGGTTAAAATTTATGCCCCAAAGCTCCCCAATGAGATCAACAAAACTAAACTCAAAATGAGATCACATCTTGCCTAACTTCTTTTCCTTCTTTGCTTTTCTTGCTCTTTCTCCTGAGAGCACATCCCAGCATGCACCCAAATTCCTATCTTAGTCTCTTTTTCCAGGGAGTCACATCTAGGACACCTTTCTAAATCCTACTGGGCACTAAGATAGGACCTGTTGGTTGGGCACAAATAAGTTATCTGTGGAAATGATTCTTTCTTCTCTCTCCATTACCAAAACATAAGACATAGGACAGAGGACCACCAAAAATGGAATTTATTTATTAAAATTGTGCATTTATTCTTACATGCTTAAATTTCAATCACCTTCAAAGTACTCTTGATTTGATGCAATACACCTAGTGAAACACTTTTCCACTGCTCAAAACAGTTTAAACTCATCAATTTTGATGCCTTTTAGTGTTTCTGTTGCTTTTTGTTTCACCTCTTCCAAATTGGTAAAACGTTTCCTTTTGAGGACTTTTTCATTGGGGGAAACAAAAAAATCACTCAGGGCAAGATTGGGTGAAGAGAGAGAATTGGAATAAGGTCATTTTGGGTAAAAAACAAAGCAAACTGCTGAACACTCAGTGCAGTGCAGGAAGGTGTACTCGTAAATCACCCATCAGAAGATGGGTAAATGTGTTGAAGGAATTCCCCA
>NW_007243568.1:0-6392 GCF_000164805.1 Carlito syrichta
CTGACACATCTTAGTGGTCTCAGGGTCCACAGCCTACCTTGACCCCTAATGTTCAGGTGGGCCTCCGTGGCCAGCTCCCAACATAAACAGGGTTGGCAGGATTACATCTAGAACCCAGAGATTCCTACTAGGGAGGATGTTAGGAGTCCCATGCCCAAGAAGCCTTGTCAGCAGAAAATGCAGCAACCCATACAAACGCAAAAAGATACACCGAGGATCTACAGATATGAGTGGCTGGAACATTCCCCTCAGAAAGTGAGCCCCATGTGGCTAAGGTGCCTGAAGACAATAAAAGCAATACAAAATGGGCTGGAGAAGAGAGAACCTGTGGTTATTACCTCAAGCCTCATGGCCCACTATAGAAGCAGGGACTGTGACAGCTATGTTTTAGGATGACCTTTTCCTCAACATTTTTCCCAGTGCCTCATATGAAAAGTGATGTGATGGCTAATGATTTAAGTTTCAGGTGGGAGTTTGACTGAACTGGTATGTAGCCAATGGGACTTTTTTTGTCCCCCATGTGCAGGACAAGGAATTTGGAATTTTCATCCATAAAAAAGGACAAACATGGATGTTGATGGACAAACGTGATGAACCATGCTGGGTATTTCCAATTTGCCTTTCTGAACCCATGCTCTAAGGTTAGACTCAGAAACCAATACCCCAAAATATGGTACTTTGACATACTGAACTGAAGAAGAAGCCTCAAGTTCTGATCTCCCATCTCCTGTCTCTCAAGCCGCTGACTCTCCCAAAACACAGGATGCAGTTGTTCCTAGAAGTTCCCTTATTTACCTGATGTCTGGACCCTTGAAAGAAGAAAACAGTGAGCTCTGGTTTCTTCCCTGAAGTTTCATTAGCAAAACCCATTTCACAGGAAGAAAGTCTGTAGTCTTCCGCACATCTGCACAGGTTTCCATCACAAACAATTGTCTGCTCGGTGGGCCCAACAGACTTTGTCCCAGACCATCGTGTATACTTCAAGTCCACAGAATTCCCCTAAAGATCACTTACTGCCCCCTAAAATCTCCATACCTTTCCAACTCCCTTTCCCATAAGAAGTAGGATGATTAAGCACCTGTACCCCATTGGGATATCGAGCAATCACTGTGATTTTCCCCAAGTACACTAATTAATTTGTATGTCATTTATCTCCTATTAAACTGCCTTTTGCCCATTGATTTTCCAGTCCCTTCAGAAGGCGAAGAGACAGTTTTCCTTTGGCCTCTACAGTCCTCTCCTCCTCGGACTCTGCACCCTGGAAGACTGATGAATTTCACCAGGACTCTTTTACCATCTAGTTTCCTGTGGGGTTCGGTCGGTGGAAGCCACTTGAAGGAGGCTGAGGGCACAAGGACATGAGTTCAGGGTGCTCATTCCCCTGAGGTCTCCCTGTTGGGTGGTTACAGTGTATCCCTGTTCCTCCACCATTTGGCCTGGTCTGTCAGAGGCTCTCTTCCTTTCCTTAGGATTTTAAAACTGCTCCCTCCCCTCATGGCAACAGCTTCCCACTGTTGCTTACTCCAGGGTGCTTTGGCATCCTTTGTAGGTTTCCCTTAACTCTGTTCACAGCTGTACAAATTAATCCTTTTTCTTCGTACTCTTTTTTTTTTCAGTTTCACCCCATCACCCAGGCTGGAGTACAGTGGCTCAATCACGGCTCACGGCAGCCTCAACCTCGGCTCAGGCGATCCTTCTGCCTCAGCCCCCCATTACCCGGGGTTCCAAGCACAACCAACCACACCTGGTTAATTTTTGTAGCGATGAGGTCTCATTGTGTTGCTCAGGCTGGCCTAAAACTCCTGGGCTCAATCAACCCTCCCAGGATAGCCTTCCAAAGTTCTGGAGTTACAGGGCTGAGCCACCATGCCTGGGCCTTTACACTGCTAATTACTGCACTTATTTTTCCTCATCATACAAGCAGGAAATCACCTCTCCTACTGGAGAGCCCCACAATTCCTTTAGTTTATTTGTATAATAATCCTGTGTTGCCACCTCTCATAAAAGGTATCTAGTAAAGTCCTGTTCTCATCCCACCCCAGACTGTGATCTTGAAAACCAGGCCCAATTCATTCCTTGGTTCCCTCATTGCATTTTCTTTTTCTTTCTTTCTTTCTTTCTTTTTCTTTCTTTATTTCTTTTTTTTTTTTTTTGAGGCAAGGTCTCATGTTGTCACCCAGGTTGGAGTGCAGTGGCATAATTATGGCTCACCACAGCCTTGACCTCCTGGGCTCAGGTGATTCTCCTGCCCCAGCTACCTGAGTAACTGGGACTACAAGCATGTGCCACCTCACTCAGATACTTTTTTTGCTTTGTGTAGAAACGAGGTCTTGCTATGTTGCCTAGGCTGGTCTCCAATTCCTGGGCTCATGCAATGTGCTGGTATTACTGGCATGAGCCACCGTGCCTGTCCCCTCATTGTATGTTGATATTGTTTACATATAAGGTGTCCTTAATATCTGTTCAATGAATGACCGAATACATGAAACAATGCTTCATTAAATAAATAAATTTATCATTCATCAGGTTTGTCTTGGGGTAATTGTGCTAACTTTACTGCACTTGTCTTTGTGCCATATCTTCATAAGCACCTTGTGGTTAAAGCACTTTTTCGTGGTCCCTGGAAGATTGGGGTGGGAAGGCAAAGGCTTTGGAGCATATGCCTCATAGCCAGATTGCCAGTTCCTTCTTGGTGGTGGCTGGACGGAGAATATCCTCAGACAAGAGTGTCAGGTCTGGTTGGGCAAGCCCCATGACTGGCTTACACATAGGAATCAAACATCAGCTGTTCCAGACTTGTTGTATATTTCGTGCAATTCTGGGGACTTTTGCCACTGATCTTTCTATTTGTTGTAAAAATATTATACGTTGTGGGTGCCAGAGAAGATCTAAAACAAAACATGACAAAAACCATATGCTTAGCTGAATATGCAGGCATTCCTATGAGCTCCTGTGGGGCAGTGAGAGAGTCTGATGTTTCTGAGGGGTAAGGTTCTACTTCCCATCAGGAAGGTTTGTCACCTATAAAGTTGCTTTTGGGCAGCATAGAGCCCTTCCCACAACTTTCTCAGAAATAACTCTGTCCATCCACAGCTTTGACTCGTCTCTCTGAAATGGGGCCACAGTTTGGACGGTTTCTTTTGGTCCCTCAAGGAGCATGGAGAGAAAATCGTGGATCCAATTGGTAAGCCCTGTTTGGAAAAGGGGGCTGGATGTGAGAAGGGATGGTGGCTGGCACGAATGGTTACCAGTCCCAGGAACCTTGGCATGGAGGGAAAGCGATGCTGCTCCTGTGGGGAAGTAGAAATGCAGCAGGCTACTGACTGAGAGGGCGGGTTAGATTGGGGTTGAGTGCTTCGTCCATCACCACACACCTTCACAAACTGAGCTTTGGAGGGCCACAGCTGTGCCAGACATTTGCCCTCACATGCAGGATCACAGGGGAAGATCAGGAACCAGGGGGAGGTTCCAGGAAGGGCCTTTCAACATTCAACAAGCAGTGCAGCCACACCAGTGTTGGTGAGATGAACACCAGGCCTGCTCTCCTGGATCCTCCACTGCCTCATCCCTCTCTACTGTCTTGTTGCAGTGTTTGTTTTTTGTTTTCCACACCCATATTCCTATATTCCAATCCTTCAGGCAGAGAACATACCACCTCCTCTTTCAGAGGCCCTGAATATGGTGGGAACAGGTCTGGTCCAACCTACAGTGGCCTTGAGAGACAAGCATTGCCCAGTTCGGGTATCCCAAAACCTGGCTTTGTGCTAGGTCATGCATACCTTTCCACAAGGTGATACTGAAGTCCACCCAGGCTCAGAGCTTCCCACCTGCCTCTGACATTCAGGATCCTCAGGAAGGTCTGTGGGCAATGCTGGTCAAACACCTGCAATTTCTGGAAGGTAGGTCAGTGTCAGAGCCACTCACAATGGCCATTCCTCCTGATGCACATGACCAACCTGAGCAGCAGCAGCAGCATGGTGGTGGCGAGGATGGCGGTCACTGAGACCGAGGTGATGATGACAATTCTCTGCAGGATGAGCACAGGCTCTCCTCTGGGCATATTCTGATAGTGAACATCTAAATGAGAAGACAAGAGGCAGAGTGAACAGAGACATCACTGCTGAGCCACCAACAGTCAAGGCCAACAGGCAGGGACAACCTGCTTGCTCTGCTCATTGCAGAAATGAAAACCTGAGTCATTTGTGCACAAACTGTTCAACTCTTATGCCTGAAAGTCTGTCAGGAAACCACGTAAAAATAAACATCGTCACTGGTATCGAGACATTACAGGGAGCAAACTAGAATCAAGGAGAAGCACTCCAGGGAAGTCTGTCTGGACTGTTTAGCAGTTAGAAGTCAGCACCATCAAAGGGGAAATAGGTACCTGGGTTGCATAGTGAGACCTCATCTTTACACACACACACACACACACACACACACAAACACAATTATCTGGGCATGGTGTGCTGGTATGTGCCTGTAGTGGAGGCTGAGGCAGAAGGACTGCCTGAGCCCATGAGGTATAGGCTGTGGTGAGGCATGATCGTGCCACTGCACTCCAGCCTGGGTGACAGAGTGAGATCCTGACTCAAAAAGAAAAATAAGAAAAAAAGAAAAAAATAGGAAATGGAGAAGGATGAGAATTAATTAATCTCATGCCCCCAGCCACTTTCAAAGCAGGCTGGAGCCCCCAGCCCCTGATGGGAGACCTCCCTGAGCTGGAGGGACACAGCTTTCAGTGAGCTTGGTAGGTCCTCTTGGCCTAAAAAAGGGACAGAGAATTTTCACAATGTGATTAAGGCCATCATGTGTGTGGGGGATAACAGCCTCAGGATGTTCTAACTATTCCTTGAAAAGAGAGGAATCTCTTCCTTATTCAACCTGGCTTGGAAAAGAAAGAAAACTCCCAATTTAATATCACTCATAATGACTTTTGAAATGCCGACTTATCAAAAGATTAACAGCCAGAGATAGAAAACTCTGGATAACTTGGAGCCATCTGTGAAGGGGTTGTACTTGCCTTGCTGAGCTGTAAACAAGAAGGACTTGACACTTGAATGTGCACTGTGACTTTCCTTCTCTCTATACCAGAAGGAAAATGATGCCAGAAGCAAATCCACACAATTATCAAATTTTGATCATCACGGTTCAATTCCAAACTATTTTCCAACTTAAGAAAACCGTTGACTATGAGGGAAGCAGCAGCCTAATACAAGAACAAGGACAATAAGCAAATCTTCAGCTTCCACATATGTAAATTGTGTTGGTGTCCCTGGGTAGGCATGTCACAGGATAATGGAGCAATGCACTGTGCCAATGAGCCATTCTAGCCCATGTTCAATGCTCTGTGTAAAATCATCCCCTCACCTACCCCATGGAAACCTAGGTACCAAAGAGATGCCAACCCATACTTATGATTATCACCATCCAACTTAGAAAAAAATGTGTAGGACAAAATCAGGGATATCAGCAGCATTCATTATAAAGCATATTCTGTGGTAAATGAGTCCCAAGTTATCTGAGTAGATGGTTCCTAATGCCAGAGGCTGGGTCTTGGCTGACTGTGAAAGAGCCACTCTGGAAATATGTACAAATGTGTAGATTCCAAGGCTCCACTTTCAGAGACCCTTGGTGAATTCCAAGAATAAACATTTTTAATAAGCTCTTCCCATTCTCCAACTTCCACCCATGACTGACACTCAGTGGGGCTTGGGAGCCACTGGCCCAGTTCATGCAGCTGTACCCAGGAAAGACCACCCATTTGCCTGCTCACACAGTGACACATTTGTCCTGTTTTTTTTTCTCTTAAATTTCTACATCTTTTGAGGGAAGAAATGCTTCATGGGATTCTAAGTGTTCTTCCTGTCTTCAAAACCAATCTGCCCCAATCAGATTGCCAGGCTGAGCCTTGTTGGCTGGAGGGAACACTTCCCACACTCCTGGGGAGGAGGGGAGGAATCCTCAGGTACAGCACCCCAGGAATGTGCTCAACCCCTGCCTCACCCAAGACCCTTGGGGAAGAAAGGGCCTTCCTGGGTCCATTGGGAGGAGGAATCGTGTGTCTGCCACCAGTTCTTCCTCCTTTTGCATCCATTTGCCTGCAGAGTATGAAGATTCGGACATGCTTCTGGCAGATTTCTCACATACGATTCGATCTTGATTACCTGTGATCAAATGCCTGTAGTACGAAGCTGCTTTGGGGGAAGAGCATGTTTTTCACCATTGTCATTCCTATGGATATGCCAAAGGCCAGTCCCTTCATGCTATTTTTTTTTTTTTTTTTTTTTGAGTTGGAGTCTCACTCTGTCGCCCAGACTGGAGTGCAGTGGCCGCTCCCGGCCACCGCAGCCTCGACCTGCTGGGCTCCGGTGATCCTTCCGCCTCAGCCTTCC
>NW_007243569.1:0-1130 GCF_000164805.1 Carlito syrichta
AGACAAGAAGAAATAGGAAGGAGCTGTTGTCAGAAATAACAGCAGTAAAGAATACTGTGATGGAAATGAACAACAGACTAATAAGCATGGAAAGCAGAATCAGCCGAAGAAAGAATCTCAGAGCTTGAAGACCAAAACACAGAACTAACCCAAACTGTCAAAAGCATAGAAAAGAAGCTCAAAAAGACAGAACAAAACCTGCAAGAGATGAATGATCACTTCAAGAGACCAAACCTAAGAATAGTTGGGCTTCCTGAGGCAGAAAGAGAAATAGAAGCCACGCTGAAACAAACATTTCATGAAATCAGTCAAGAAAACTTCCCTCATCTCATTAAGGATGAAAAAATTCAAACACAAGAGATTCAGAGAACCCCTGCAAGACAACAAACGAGAAGACCAACTCCCAGACACATAATAATTCATCTAAACAAAGTAACTATGAAAGGAAAAATCCTAAAGGCAGCAAGAGAAAAAGGCCAGACTACCTACCAGGGAAAACCAATTAGAATAGCAGCAGATTTATCCACAGAAACCCTTCAGGCCAGGAGAGCCTGGAGCCCTCTCTTCAAAGTTCTAAAAGAGAAACAATTTCAACCAAGAATAACCTACCCAGCCAAACTAAGCTTCATAAATGAGGGAGAATTGAAATCTTTTCCAGACATCCAATCCCTAAGAACCTATGCGGCCACCAGACCACCTCTACAAGAAACACTTAAGAAAGTACTGAACACAGAAGAAAAAGAAAAAAGAACAACAGCATTCTTCACAAGAGTACAGGTAAAAGATTAAAAACACACATCAACCAACTCCAAAACCCAAAGAAAGACAAAAAACAAACAGGAACAACTCTGTAAGAACCTTATGACAGGGATCAACTCTTGCATTTCAATTATTAGCCTAAATGTGAACGGACTAAATGCACCACTGAAAAGACATAGATTGGCAAAATGGATAAAATATCATCAGGCAACAATCTATTCCCTTCAAGAGACTCACCTCACTAGAAAGGACACCCATAGACTCAAAGTAAGAGGATGGGAAACAAACTTCCAGGCGAACAGATACAAAGATGGAGGAGTAGCCATCTTAATTTCAGACAAAATACCCTTCAACTATTAAAATCAAAAAGA
>NW_007243570.1:0-1026 GCF_000164805.1 Carlito syrichta
ATTCGGGGTAAAGGGATTGGTTTTACTTCTGTTTGTTCAATCTCCTATTCTTTATGTATGTCCTCTTACTTTGTTCAATTCTGAAGTTGCACTGTAGGTTGGAGGTGGTCCTTTTTGCAGTTTTGAGATGTACTTAAGGGGAGAGCTGTGATTCAAAATCTGTTTGCAAGTCCTGTTATTCGCTGACAGGCGTGTGGATAATGTGGAACCCACTTCCCACTGCCCTGGAATCTGTCCGTGCAGTTGGGCTGTAGATTTACTCCCTGAAATAAAATGTGGTTAGCAGAAGGGAGAGAATGGAGCAGATAGTGGGTTGAAGAGGGGAGTGGAGAGATAGAGGAGTTAGGGGGGAAACAAACGAGTGTGCCAACATAGAGAGAGAGGCCTATACTGAAACAGATAAAAACAATAGACCACAGCTACAGTCGAACCAACTCTCATACAAACAAAAATAAAACATATAGTGATGCTAACATACTATCCACCCACCTTATTAGTGTGCTGTTCCTTTATACAAAGACATGGTTTACAGACAGAAGAAAAGAGAAGAAAAGGAAAAGGAAAAGAGAAAAAAGGGAACAATACAGTAGGAATAGAATTAAGTCATTAAACTAATAGAGTCAATGAAGCACACTCTGAGACATTTCGTTTAAGTCCAATGTCCTTTCAGGTCTGATTTCTAGTTTTCTTTTCAAGCTGGTAAATTAGTTTGCAGTTAGGGTCAGTTCCCCTGATCTGCTGTGAAGGACAGTTCAGATTAACCTCGGTTCAGCAGTTTGGTCTATGTCTTTATCAAGCTTGTTTGTCTCGTTTCGGTGTTGTTACCTTGAATCGCCAGCAGGTGGTGCTATCTCATCTGCTCGCCCCAGAGGGGGTGGGGCCGGACAGGAACAAGATGGCTGCCTGCCTCCGAGCAGGCAACAGGAACCCCACGCCGGGCGGGCAGGACAGTCTCGGTCGCAGGAGCGGTGGCAGCGATCCCAGCAGATCTTCCCTGAAGCGGTTTGGTGTGGATCTCCTCGGGCG
>NW_007243571.1:0-10812 GCF_000164805.1 Carlito syrichta
TAACTAGTAATAACAGCTAGTAAGGCACCTGTCTTACCAGCTGCCTAGCTCATTAATCAACTAGTTAAGTCACCTGGCTAACAAGCTGTCTAGCTAGTTAAGTCACCTCGTTATGGCAGTAGGCTAACCAGCTCAAGAGGTAGTTAAAAAACTAGTTAATTCAGATGGCTTGACAGCTGTGTGGCTAATTATTTCAGCTAGTAAAGTCAACTGGCTAGCTAGGTAGCCAGCCAGTTGTCAGCTAGTTAAGTCAGCTTGCTTGCTAGATAGCTAGGTAGGAAGCTAGGTAGTTTATTCAGGTAGTCGAGTAAGCTGGATTGCTAGGTAGCTACCTAGTTAAGACAGCTAGTTATGTCAGCTGGCTAGTTAGCTAAGTCAGCTAGTTAAGTCAGCTGGCTAGCCATCAGTTGTCTAGTTATTTCAGCTAGATAACTCAGCTGGCTTTTCACCTGTCTAGCTAGTTAGCTAGCTAGTTAATTCTGCTGGCTAGCCAGCTGGCTACTTCATTAAGTCAACTAGTTAAGTCAGGTGGCTAACCTCCTGGCTAGCTAGGTAGCTAGTCAAATAATTCAACTGGCAAGACAGCTGACTAGCTAGTTAATTCAGCTAGTTAAATCAGCTGGCAAGCCAGCATGCTAGCTAGGTAGCTAGCTAGTTATGTCAGCTGTCTAGCCAGCTGGCTACATAGTTAAATGATCAAATTAAATCAGCTGAGAGGCCTGTTGGCTAAGTAAGTAGTTTGCCAGTTATGTCAGCTCGCTAGACAGCTTGCTAGCAAGATAACTCATCTAGTTAATTCAGCTGGATAGCAAGCAGGCTGGTTATGTAGCAAGTTAATTAATTCAACTGACTAGAAAGCAGGCCAGCTAGTCAAAACAGCTAGTTAATTCAACTGGCTAGCCAGCTGGCTAGTTAGTTAGTGACCTAGTTAAGTCAGTTGGCTAGCCAGTTGGCTAACTAATTAAATCAACTAGTTAAGAAAGCTGGCTATCCAGATGGCTAGAGAGGTAGAGAGCTATTTAAGTCAGCTGGCTAGCCAGCTGGATAACTAGTAATGCTAGCTAGTTTAGTCACCTGGCTGGTCAACTGCCTAGCTATTTAATCAACTAGTTAAGTCAGCTGGCTACCCAGCTGGCTAGCTACTTAAGTCACTGGGTTACATCAGTTGGCTAGCCAGCTCACTAGCTAGTTAAAAAGCAAGTTAATTCAGATGGCTAGACAGCTGTCTGATTAGTATTTTCAGCTAGTAAAGTCAACAGTCTAGCTAGGTAGACAGCCAGTTAAGTCAGCTAGTTAAGTCGGGTTGCTTGCGAGATAGCTAGATAGGAAGTTAGCTAGTTATTTCATCTAGTATATTCAGCTGATTTGCTAGGTAGCTTCTTAGTTAAGTCATCTGGTTACATCAGCTGGCTAGCTAGTTAAGTCAGCTAGTTGTCAGCTGGCTAGCCACATGTCTAGCCTGCATAGCTAGCTAGTTAAGTCAGATGGTTTGCCAGTGGCTAACTAGTTAAGTTACCTAGTTAACTCACCTTGCTAGCAGGAAACTAGGTAGTTAAATCAGCTGGAAAACCAGCGGGATACATAGGTATCTAGCTAGTTAAATCAGCTGGCTAGCCACCTGTCTATCTAGTGATGTAAACTAGTTAAGTCAACTGGCTACCCAGATGGCTAGCTAGTTAAGTCAGCTAGTTGAGTGAGCTGGTTACCTAGCTGGCTAGCAGGTTAAGTCAGTTAATTAGTTCAAGTGGCTAGCCAACTGGTTACCTAGGTAGATAGCTAGTTAAGTCAATGAGTTAAGTTAGTTGGCTAGCCAGCTGGCTAACTAGATAGATAGCTAGTTAAGCCAGCTGGCTAGTCAGATGGCTATCTAGTTAAGTCAGCTGGTTAGACAGCTGGCTACCTAGGTGCCTGGCAAGGTAAAATGGCTCGTTAGCAGGCTGGTTTGGTAGTTGACTAGCTAGTCAGGTAGGTGGCTAGCTAGTGAACTAGCTAGTTAGCTTGCTAGTCAACTAGCTCGTTAAGTCAGCTAGGTCATCAGCTAGCTAATCAGTTAGATCATTCCTTCAGCTAGCCAGCTATATAGCCAGCTGGCTAGCTAGTTGAGTAACATAGTTAAGTTAGCTGGTTAGACAGCTGGATAGCTAGGTAGTTAGCAAGTTATGTCAGCTGTCCATCCAGCTTGTTAGCTAATTAAGTAAGCTAGTTAAGTCAGCTGGCTTGCCCACTGGCTAGCTAGGTAGCAAACTAGTTAACTCAGTTGGCTTTCCAACTGGCTAGCTATTTAACCCAGGTATTTAATTCAGCTGACTTCCCAACTGGCTAGTTATGTAGCTAGCTAGTTAAGTCAGCTGGCTAGTCACCAGACTAGCTAGTGTTGTCATCTAGTTATGCCTGCTGGCTAGACAGTTGGCTATCTAGTTAAGTCAACTAGTTGAGTCTGCTGGATAACCAGCTGGCTAGCTGGTTGAGTCACCTAATTAATTCAAGTGACTAGCCAACGGGCTAGCTAGGTCACTTGCCAGCTTAATCAGCTGACTAGCCAGCTGGCTACCTGGTTAAGTCAGCTAATTAAGTCAGCCGGGTAGCCGGATGGCCACCTAGTTATGTCAGTGAGTTAAGTGAGCTGGCTAGACGGATTGTTAGCTAGGTGGCTAGCTTGTTAAGCCAGCTCGTTAGCAGGATGGATATCTAGATAAGTCAGCTAGATAAGTCAGTTAGTTTGCCATCTGGCTAGCTTGGTGGCTGGCAAGTTAAGCCGGCTGGGGAGCAGGCTTGTCAGGTAGGTGGCCAGCTAGTTAAGCCTCTGGCTAGATGACTGACCAGCAAGGTGGCTGGTTAGTTAAGCCGGCTGGCTATCCAACTGTCCAGCCAGCAGGCTGTCTAATTAAGCAGGTAGATAGCTAGTTAAGACAGATGTCTAGCAGTCTAGCCAAACATGCACCTAGCTACTTAAGTCAGTTGGGTAGCCTGCTATCCAGCCAACTTGCTAGTCAGCTAGTAGAGTCAGCTAGCTATCCAGCTAGCTAATTATGTCAGTTATCAATTCAGCTAACTATTCAGGTAGTTAGTTAACTCAGCAGTTATCAATTCAGCTAACTATTCAGGTAGTTAGTTAACTCAGCTAGCTATACAGCTTGCTAGTCAGCTAGCCAGCTGGTCAACTAGATAGGTAGGTCAGCTAGCCAGCTACCTAGCCAGTTATCTAGCTAGTTAAGTCAGCTAGCTAGACAGCTAGATAGCTTGTTTGCTATCTAGTTATGTCAGATAGATGGCAAGCTAGCTAGTCAGCTAGCTATTTAATTCATCTAGCAAATTAGCTAGTTATTTAGCTAACTAGTTGACTATAAACTCAGCTAGCTGGTCATCTAACTAGTGATCTCGCTCTCTTTCCATCATGTCAGCTTAATAGTCAGCTTCCTCTCCTGCCAACTGGTCAACTAAGCTGTCGGCTTGCTCACAAGCCAACAGGTTATCTAGCTAGTCGACTTGCTCGCCAGGCAAATAGTTAAGTCAGCTCACCAGTCAGCTTGCTTGCCACCTGAATAGTAAGGCTTCTCGACCATCACATCACTTGCCAGATGACTAGTTAAGTTGGCTCACAGGTCAGCTCACTTGCCAGCCTAATAGTTAAGTTCTCTGACCAGTCTGCTCACTCACCAGCTGACTAAAGTCAGCTGACCAGTCAGCTCACTCGCTGGTGGACTAGTTAAGTCAGCTGACCTGTCAGCTTACTCACCGGACAATTAGTAAAGTGAGCTCACCTCTCGAATCACTCGCCAGCCGACTAGTTAAGTCAGCTAACCAATCGGCCGCTTAGCCAGCCAACTAGTAAAGTCAACTAACCAATTGGCCAACTAGTCGGCTTATTTGTCAGCCTACAAGTTAGCTCAGATAACTAGCTGCCGACAAATTAGGCCAGATAACTAATCGGCCTACTCACCGGCCGACTAGTTAGTTCAGCACACCAGCCATCCAACTAGTTAACAGAGCTGACTAGTGGGCCATCTCGTCAGCCAACATGTTAAGTCACCTAGCTAACTCGTTAAACAACTAGTTAAATCAGCTAGATAATTCGTTTACCAACTAGTTAAAAGAGGTAGCTATCTCATTAACAAACTCGTTAAGCTAGCTAGCTGTATTGTTAGAGAACTAGTTAAGTCAGCTAGCTAAGTCAGCTAGATAACCAGCAAACTAGCTAAGTCAGCTAGCTCAGTCAGCTAGCTCACTAGTTAGCTAATTTTTTTTTTTTTGAGTTGGAGTTTCACTCTGTCGCCCATACTGGAGTGCAGTGGCTGCTCCCGGCCACCGCAACCTCGACCTGCTGGGCTCTGGCGATCCTTCCGCCTCAGCCTTCCAAGTAGTCGGAATTACAGGTGCGTGCTACCACGCCCAGCTGATTTTTTGATTTATTGTAGAGATGAGGTCTCGCTGCCCAGGCGGGTCTCGAACCCGCGGGCTCAGGCAATCCACTCACCTCAGCCTCCCAAAGGCATGGGATTACAGGATGAGCCACCGAGCCTGGCTAGTTAGCTAAATTTTTAAGTCAGGTATTAATTCTGTTAACTAACTTGCTAGCTAATTAGTTAAGTCAGCTAGTTATTCAGCTAGTTAAATTGTTAGCTAACTATTTAATTCAGGTAGTTAAGTCAGTTAGCTAACTAGTTAAGTTGGCCAGTTAAGTCAACTACCTAAGTAGTTAAGTCACCTACCTAATTCAGCTACTTAAGTCAGCTTTCTAATTAAGTCAGCTGGTTAAGACCGTTAGCTAGCTAGTTAGGTAACAGATTAAGTCAGCAGGTTGAGACATGTAGTTAGCGAGTTAACTAACTGGTTAAGTCAGCTGGTTGAGTCAGTTAGCTAGCTATTTAGCAAATGGTTTGAGTCAGCTGGCTGAGTAGTCTAGCTAGCTGATTAGCTAATGAGTTAAGTCAGCTGAATGAGTCAGCTAGCTAGCTAGTTAGCTAACAAGTTGTCAGCTGCTTGAGCCAACTAGGAAGCTTGTTAGCTAACGATATAAGTCGGATGACTAAGTCAGCTAGCTAGCATGTTAGATAACGAGTAAGCTAACTAGTTATCTAGCATGTTAAGACAGCTAGCTAGCTAGGCAGCTAACTATTTAAGTGAACTTGTTAGCTATGTAGCTAGCTAGTTAGCTAACTGTTTAAATAGCTGGATAGCAAGGTAGCAAGCTACTTAGCTAACTATTTAAGTCAGCTTTCTAGCTAAAAGCTAGCTAGTTAATTCAGCTAATTAAGTCAGCTGGTTAGCCAGCTCTCTAACTAGGTAGTGAGGTAGTTAAGTCTGTTGACTAGCCAGCTGTCTAGCTGGTTAATTCAGCCAGTTAAGAGAGCTGGCTAGCCAACTGGCAAGGTAGGTAGCTAGCTTACATAGCTAAGTCAGCTAGATAGTTACATGGATAGCTTGTGATATCTTTGACTTAAGTCAGCTGGCTAGCCAATGGCTAGCTAGTTAAGTCAGCTAGCTTAGTCAGCTTTCTAGAAAGCTGGTTAGGTAGGTAGCTAGCTAGATAAGTCAGCTTGAAAGCCTGCAGGCTAGCTGTTCAAGTCAGTTAGTTAAGTCAGCTGGCTAGCCTGCTGGCTAGGTAGGTAGTTAGCTAGTTAAGTCAGCTGGCAAGCCAGCTTGCTATCTTAAGTCAGCTAGGTAAGTCAGTTGTCTAGCTAGCGTCATAGGTCCAGCTTACGTTAATCAGCGGCTAGTTAAGTCAGCTGCTATCCAGCTGACTAACTAGTTAAGTCAACTAGTTAATTCAGCTGGAAACCAGCTGGCTAGTTAGTTAAGTCAGCTCGTTAAGTCATTTGGCTATCAAAATGATTAGTTAGTTAAAATACTAGTTAAGGCAAAAGGCTATTCATAAGGCTAGCCAGTATTTTCAGCTAACTAATTAAGCTAGTTATATCAGCTAGCTAGCTAGTTAAGTCAGCTAGTTAAGTCAGCTGGCTAACCAGATAGCTACCTAGGTAGCTAGCTAGTTAATTCAACTAGTTAAGCCAGCTGGTTAGCTTGATAGCTAGCTGATTAAGTCACCTAGTGAAGTCAGGTTACTATGTAGTTAATTAAGTGAGCTAAGTCAACTGACTAACCAGTTGCCTCTCTGGGTAGCTAGCTAGTTAAGTCAGTTGGTTAGCCAGTTAGCCAGCTAATTAAGTAACCTAGTTAAATTAGCTCACTAGCCAGCTGGTTAGGTAGGTAACTAGGTAGTTAAGTCAACTGGCAAGACAGTGGGCTACGTAGGTATTTACCTAGTTAACTCAGCTGTCTATCCAGCTGGCTAGCAATGTGTCTAGGCAGTTAGGTTAGCCTGCTAGCCAGCTGGCTAGCTATTTAAGTCACCAAGTTAAGTCAGCTGGCTAGAGAGCTGGCTAACTTTTTAGTTAGATAGTTGTCAACTGTCTAGCCTACAATATATCTAGTAAAGTCACCTAGTCAAGTCAACTGGCTAGCTAGGTAGCTTGTTATTAAAGTCAGCTGGCTAGCTACTTGTCACCTAGTTAAGTCATCTGGCTAGCTAGCTGACTAGTTATATAGCAAGCTAATTAATGCAGTTGTCTGGCAAGCAGGCCAGCTATTTAAGTCAGCTAAGTTAAGTCAATTGGCTAGCCAGCTGGCTAGCTAGGTAGCGTCCTTGTTAAGTCAGTTGGCTAGCAAGCAGGGTAGCTAATTAAGTCAGCTACTTAAATCTGCTGACAAGCCTGCTTGCTAGCTCAGTAGAGAGCTAGTTAAGTTAGCTGGGTAGCCAGCTGGCTAACTAGTTAAGTCTGCTAGTTGTGTCAGCTGGCAAGCTGATTAAGTCAACTAGTTAAGTCAGCTGGCTAACCAGCTTTCTAGCTATGTAGCTAGCCAGTTATGTCAGCAGTCTAGCAAGATGGCTAGTTAGTTAAGTCACCTAGTTAAGTCAGCTAACTAGCCAGTTGTCTAGGCCTGTAGCTTGCTATTTAATTCAGCTGGCTAGACAGTTGGCTAGTTAGATAAGTCTCCTAGTTAATTCAGCTCGATAGCCAGCTGACTAGCTATGTAGCAAGCTAGTTAATTCAACTGTCTAGAAAGCAGGCCACCTAGTTATGACAGCTAGTTAAGTCAGCTGGCTAGCAACCTGGCTAGCTAGGTAATGACCTAATTAAGTCAGTTGGCTAGCCATCTGTTAGCTAGGTAGCTGGGTATTTAAGTCAGCTGGCAAGCCAGCGGGCTACATAGATAGCTACTAGTAAGACAGATGGTATCCAGCTGGCTAACTAGGTAGCTAGGTTGCTAGGTCAGCTTGCTAGCCAGCTGGCTAGCTAGTTATTTCACCTGGTTAAGTCAGGTGATAAGACACCTGGCTAGCTAGGTCGCTAGATAGTTAAGTCAAATGTCTAGACACTGGTCAGCTCATTGAGTCACCTAGTTAAGCCAGCCTCCTATCCAGCTGGCTAACAAGGTAGTTTGCTACTTAAATCAACTGGCTAGATAGCGGGCTAGCTAGTTAAGTCACCTAGTTAAGTCAGCTGGCTAGCCAGCTGAGTAGCTATATAGCAAGCTAGTTAATTCAGCTGACTTGCAAGCAGGTCAGCTATTTAAGTCAGCTAGTTTAGTCAGCTGGCTAGTCAGCTGGCTAGCTAGGTAGCAAGAGAGTTAAGTCATTTGGCTAGCCAGCCGGTGAACAAATTAAGTCAGCTCATTAAGTCAGCTGGGTAGCCAGATAGCTAGCTAGGTAGAGAGGTAGTTAAGTCAGATGGCTAGACAGCTGACTAACTAGTAAAGTCAGCTAGTTGAGTCAGCTTGTTAGCCAGGTGGCTAGCTTGTTAATTCAACTAAGTCAGCTGGGTATCCAACTGTTGAGCTAGGTAGCAAGCTGTTAAGTCAGATGCCTATCCTGCTGGCTAGCTAGTTAAGTCAACTACTTAATTCAACTTGCTTCCCATCTGGTAGCTAGGTAGTTAGCTAGTTAAGTCAGCTGGCTATGCTGCTGGCTAACTGGTTAAGTTAGCTAGTTTATTCACCTGGATACCCAACTGGCTATCTAGTTGAGTCAGCTAGTTAAGTCAGCTGGCTAGCCATCTGGCTAGCTGATTAAATCAGCTAGTTAAGTCAACTGGCTGGGGGGCTGGCTAGCTAGGTAGCTAGTTAATTAAGTCAGCTAGTTAAATGAGCTGGATAGCTAGGTAGCTGGCTAGTTAATTCAGCTATTTAAGTCAGCTGGCTAGCTAGTTAAGTCAGTTAGTTAAGTCAGCTTGCTAACCAAATGCCTATCAGAGTATCTATCTAATTAAGTCAGCTGGATAGCCGGCTGTCTAGCTGGTTAAGACAACACGTTAAGTCAGTTCGCTGACCAGCAGATTAGCTAGGTATTTAGGTATTAAGTCAGCTGGCAATTCAGCGGGCTATTTAGGTAGGTAGCTAGTTTAGTCAGCTGGCTTGCCATCAGGCTATCTAGTTATAAAAACTAGTTAAGTCAGCTGACTATTCAGCTGTCTAATAGGTAGATAGCAGTTAAGTGTTCTGGCTAGCCAGCTGGCTACTTAGGTAAGTCAGCTAGTTAAATCAACTGGCAAGGCTGCTGACTAGGGAAGTGGCTAGACAATTAATTAACTGGCTAGCCAGCTGGCCAGTAGATTATTTAGCTAGTTTAGTCAGCAGGCTAACCAGTTGAGTAGCTAGTTAAGTCAGCTTATTAAGTCAATTGTCATGCCAGAACGCTAGCTAGTTAAAAAGCTAGTTAGGTCAAATGGGAGCCAGCTGGCTCACAAGTTATTCAAGCTAGTTAAGTCAGCTGACTAGCCTGCTGTTTCTAGCTAGTTAAGTCAACTAGATATTTCACCTACCTAGCAAGTTAAGTCAGCTAGTTAAGTCAGCTAGCTATATGATAGCTAGCTGGGTAGCTATGTCGTTAAAACAGCTAGTTAAATCAGCTGGCTATTTAGGAATCTAGCTAGTTAAGTCAGATAGTTAAGTCTGCTGGCTAGCTAGCTAATTCAGTTAGTTAAGAAAGCTGGCTAGCCAGCTGGCTAGCTAGTTAAGTCAACTAGTTAAGTCAGCTTGCTAGCATGCAGCATAGCAAGGTACTTAGGTAGTTAAGTTAGCTGGCAATACAGCAGGATATGTAGGTAGGTAGCTAGTTAAGTCAGCTGGCTAACCAACTAGCGTCTAGTTATTTCAGCTAGTTTAGTCAACTGGTTATCCAGGTGTCTATCTAGGTAGCTAGCTACTTAAGTGTGGTGGCTATCAAGCTGGATATTTCCTTAAGTCAGCTAGTTAAGTCAGCTGGCCAGCCTGCTGGCTTGCTAGGTAGCTAGGCAAGCCAGCATACTAGTTAGGTAGCTAGTTAGTTATGTCAACTGTCTAACCAGCTGGCTAGATAATTAGTGACCAAGTTAAGTCAGATGACTAGCCCGTTGATTACCTAGGTATCTTGTTATTTAATTCAGTTGGCTAGATAGCTGGCTAACTAGATAATTCACCTAGAAATTCAGCTGGATAGCCAGCTGGCTAGCTATGTAACAAGCTAGTTAGTTCGACTGGCTAGAAAGCAGGCCAGCTAGTTAAGTCAGCTGGTTAGTCGACTGACTAGCTAGGTGGCTGGCAAGTTTAGCTGGATGGTTAGCAGGCTCATCATGTAGGTGGCCAGCTAGTTAAGCTGGCTGGCTAGCCGGCTGACCAGCAGGGTGTCTGGCTAGTTAGGCCGGCTGTCTATACCACGGTCCAGCCAGCAATCTGGCTATTTAAGCCAGCTGGCTAGCCAGCTGGCCAGCCCACTAGCTAGCTAGCCAGGTAGCTAGCTAGTTAAGCTAGTTGTCTAGCCGTCTAGACAACAAGGTAGCTAGCTAAATAAGTCAGCTGGCTAGCCAGCTAGCCAGACAACTAACTAGGCAGTTAGTTAAAACAGGTAGCTAGCTAGCTAGTAGTTAAGTCAGCTAGCAAGTCAACTAAATATTTAGCTAGCTTGTTAAGTCAACTAGCTACTCAGGTTCCTAGTCAGCTTGCTAGTTAAGGCTGCTAGCTAGTCAACTAGCTAGACAGCTTGATAGTTAAGTCAGCTAGCCAGCTAACTAGTCAGTTAGCTAGCTAAAGTCAGCTAACTAGACAGCTAGATAGCTTGTTTGCTAGCTATTTATGTCAGCTAGATAGCCAACTAGGTAGTCAGCTAGCTAGTTAAGTCAGCTAGCAAATAGTTACTTAGTTAACTAGTTGACTAGCAACTCAGATAGCTGGTCAGCTATCTATTGGGCTCCCTCATTTTCCATCAGGTTAACTAACTAGTAGACTCGCTTGAATGAAAACCAGTCAGGAAACTAGTCGGCATGGTCACCAGCCAACTGGTTGGGTAAGTCAGTAGGTAAGCCAGTGGGATACTTAGTAGCTATCTATTTAAGTCATTTGGCTAGCCACCTGACTAGATAGAGTTGTCAGATAGTTGTCATCTATCTAGCCAGCTGGCTAACTAGTTATGTCAGCTAGTTGAGTCACCTGGTTAGCCATCTGGCTAACTGGTTAAGTCAGCTAGTTAATTCCATTGGCTAGCCAACTGGCTAGGTAGGTAGCTCGCTAGTAAAGTCAGCTGGCTAGCCAAAAGACGAGCTGATTAATTCAGCTAGTTTAGTCAGCTCGATAGCAACCTGACTAGGTAGGTAGCTAGCAAATTAAGTCAGCTGACTAGCCGACTCTCTAGCTTGTTAAGTCAGTGAGTCAAGTGAGCTAGCTAGCTGGCTGGCTAGCTAAGTAGGCAGCTAGTAAATCCAGTTGGCTGGCCGGATGTCCATCTAGTTAAGTCATCTAGTTAATTCAGCTGGTTCGATGGCTGGCTTGCTAGGTGGCTGG
>NW_007243572.1:0-1209 GCF_000164805.1 Carlito syrichta
AGTCTGCTGGATAACCAGCTGGCTAGCTGGTTGAGTCACCTAATTAATTCAAGTGGCTAGTCAACTGGCTAGCTAGGCCACTTTACAGTTTAGTCAGCTGATTAGCCAGCTGGCTACCTGGTTAAGTCAGCTAATTAAGTCAGCTGGATAGCAGGATGGCCACCTAGTTATGTCAGCAAGTTAAGTGAGCTGGCTAGACGGATTGTTGACTAGGTGGCTAGCTTGTTAAGCCAGCTCATTAGCAGGATGGATATCTAGGAAAGTCAGCTAGATAAGTCAGTTAGCTTGCCGGCTGGCTAGCTTGATGGCTGGCAAGTTAAGCCGGCTGGGGAGCAGGCTTGTCAGGTAGGTGGCCAGCTAGTTAAGCCTCCTGGCTAGATGACTGACCAGCAAGGTGGCTGGTTAGTTAAGCCTGCTGGCTATCCAACTGTCCAGCCAGCGGGCTGTCTAATTAAGCAGGTAGCTAGCTATTTAAGACAGATGTCTAGCAGTATAGCCAAACATGCACCTAGCTACTTAAGTCAGTTGGGTAGCCTGCTATCCAGCCAAATTGCTAGTTAGCTAGTAGAGTCAGCTAGCTATCCAGCTAGCTAATTATGTCAGCTATCAATTTAGCTAACTATTCAGGTAGTTAGTTAACTCAGCTAGCTATACAGCTTGCTAGTCAACTAGCCAGCTGGTCAACTAGACAGGTAGGTCAGCTAGCCAGCTACCTAGCCAGTTATCTAGCTAGTTAAGTCAGCTAGCTAGACAGTTAGATAGCTTGTTTGCTATCTAGTTATGTCAGATAGATGGCAAGCTAGCTAGTCAGCTAGCTATTTAATTCATCTAGCAAATTAGCTGGTTATTTAGCTAACTATTTGACTATAAACTCAGCTAGCTGGTCATCTAACTAGTGAGCTCGCTCTCTTTCCATCAGGTCAGCTTAATAGTCAGCTTCCTCTCCTGCCAACTGGTCAATTAAGTTGTCGGCTCGCTCACAAGCCAACAGGTTATCTAGCTAGTCAACTGCTCGCCCAGGCAAATAGTTAAGTCAGCTCACCAGTCGGCTTGTTTGCCACCTGAATAGTAAGGCATCTCGACATCACATCACTTGCCAGATGACTAGTTAAGTTGGCTCACAGGTCAGCTCACTTGCCAGCCTAATAGTTAAGGTCTCTGACCAGTCTGCTCACTCACCAGCTGACTAAAGTCAGCTGACCAGTCAGC
>NW_007243573.1:0-488 GCF_000164805.1 Carlito syrichta
CCAGCTACTTAAGCCGGCTGGCTAGACAGCTGACCAGCAGGGTGGCTGGCTAGTTAAGCCAACTGGCAATCCGACTGCCCCACAATCTGGCTGCCTATTTAAGCCTATCTATCTAGTTGACCAGCCTGCTAGCTAGCTAGCTGGCTGCCTAGCCAGCTAGCCAGTCAGGTAGCTAGTTAGTTAAGACAGCTGACTAACCAACTAGCCAACCAGGTAGCTAGTTATTAAGTCAAATGGCTAGCCAGTTAGCCATCCAACTAGCGAGTCAGATAGTTAAGTCAGCTATCCAGATAGTTAGCTATTTAAGTCAGCTAGCAAGCCAGCTAACTATTTAGCTACCTAGTTATGTCAGCTAGTCATGTGGCTAGTAAGCTAGCCCGTTTAGTCAGCTAGCAAGTCAGCTAGCTATTCAGATGTGCAGTTAAGTAAGCTAGCCAGGTAACTACCCAGTTAGCAAGCTAATTAAGTCAGCTAGTTAGACAGGTAGC
>NW_007243574.1:0-719 GCF_000164805.1 Carlito syrichta
AGCTACCTAGTTATGTCAGCTCTCTAGCCAGCTGGCTAGATACTAAAATGACCAAGTCAGCTGACTAGCCCGTTGGCTACCTATGTAGCCTGCTTTTTAAGTCATCTGGCTAGACAGCAGGCTAGCTAGATAAGTCACCTAGAAATTCAGCTGGATAGCCAACTGACTAGCTATGTAGCAAACTTTTAGTTCAACTGGCTAGAAAGCAGGCCAACTATTTAATCAGCTAGATAAGTCAGATGGTTAGCTGATCTACTAGCTAGGTGGCTGGCAAGTTAAGCTGGAAGGTTAGCAAGCTGGTCAGGTAGGTGGCCAGCTAGTTAAGCCAGCTGGCTAGCTGGTTGACCAACAGGGTGGCTGGCTAGCTAAGCCGGCTGTCTATCCCACTGTCCAGTCAGCCAGCTGGCTATTTAAGCCAGCCTGCTAGCCAGGTGACCAGCCCACTAGTTAGCTATCTGGCTGTCTAGGATTCTAGCCAGCCAGGTAGCCAGCTAGTTAAGCCAGCTGTCTAGCCGTCTAGTCAACAATGTAGCTAGTTAGTTAAGTCATCTGGCTAGCCAGCTAGCCAGCCAACTAGCTAGTCAGCTAGTTAAAACATGTAGCTAGCCAGCTAGTAGTTATGTCAGCTAACAAGTCAGCTAAATATTCAGCTATCTTGTTAAGTCAGCTAGCTACTCAGGTTCCTAGCCAGCTTTCCAGTTAAGTCTGCTAGCTAGTCA
>NW_007243575.1:0-994 GCF_000164805.1 Carlito syrichta
AGTCAGGAGTCTAGTTAGGTCAGCTAAATAGCTGGCCAACTAGACAATGGACTAGTTAGGGCAGCAAACTAGTCAGTCAACTACTTAACTGAGCTAACTAGGGAGCCAATTCTTCAGACAACTAGTTAACCCAGCTAGATAGTTGGCCGACTACTCTGCCAGCTAGTTAACCCAGCTAACAAATCAGCTGAGTAGTCAGCCAACGTGTTAAACCAGCTAACGAGTCAGCTGACTCGTCAGCCTGCAAGTTGTCACCTAGCTAACTCGTTAAACTAGCTAAGTCAGCTCTTTAACTCGTTTACAAACTAGTTAAAATATTTATCTAACTCATTAACCAACTTGTTAAATAAGCCAGTACTTGATTAGCCCACTAGTTAAGTCAGTTAGCTACGTCAGCTGGCTAACTAACTAGCTAACTATGTCAGCTAGCTAAGTCAGATCGCTCACTAGTTAGCAAACTATTTAATTCAGATACTTAATCTTCTACCTAACTAATTAGCTAATTAGTTAAGTCAGCTGGTTATTAAACTAGTTAAATAGTTAGCTAACTATTCAATTCAGGTAGTTAAGTCAGCTAGCTAACTAGTTAAGTCAGTCAGTTAAGTCAGCTAGCTAAGTCAGCTAGTTAATTGAGCTTCTAATTTAGTCAGCCAGTTAAGTCAGCTATTTAGCTACATGGTTAAGTCAGCAGGTTGAGTCAGGTTGTTACCTACTTAACTAACAGGTTAATTCTGTGGGTGTAGTCACCTAGCTAGCTAGTTAGCAAATGGGATTAGTCAGCTAATTGACTAGGTTAGCTAGCTATCTAGCTAATGAGTTAAGTCAGCTGGATGGTCAGCTAGAAAGCTAACGAGTTAAGTCAGCTAGTTGAGTCAGCTAGTCAGTTCATTAGCTAACACGGTAATTCAGATGTTTAAGTCACCTAGCTAGCACGTTAGATAACGAAATTTTCTAACTAGTTATCTAGCTGGTAAATTCAGCTAGCCAGCAAGGC
>NW_007243576.1:0-526 GCF_000164805.1 Carlito syrichta
AGGCGAGAGGATAGCCTGAGTCCCTGGGTTTGAGACCAGCCCGGACAGCTTGGCAAGACCTCGTCTCTACAAGTAACCAACAAAATGAGCCAAGTGTGGTGGCGCATGCCTTTTGCTCAGGCCACTCAGTACACTGCAGCAGGAACATTGCCATAGCTCAACCAGTTGTGACCAAGGTGGCTTAGATTGGGTCCCTGTGCTCTGGCCTGTGGGACAAAGTGAGACTCCTACTCAGAGTAATAATTCCAACCACCACCACCACAACCACAGCCTGGGATTAGGGGCTTAGCATGGCATCCCGGCCCTCTGGAGTCCAAGGTGAGTGGATGACCTGAACCTGTGGGTTAGAGACCACTCTGGAACACTCGGCAAGCCCTAATCTCAGCTATCAAAAATAAATCCTAATATTAGCCATGTGTGGTGGTGCAGGCCTGTGGTTCAAGCCAGTTGGGGGGCCGAGGCAGGTGGATCTCCAGAGCCCAACTGGTGGAGTCCACAGTGGCCATAAGCACAACCCTGCACTCCA
>NW_007243577.1:0-904 GCF_000164805.1 Carlito syrichta
TAGCTCGCTACCTTGCTAGCCAGCTGGCTACCCAGTTGACATAACTAGCTGACTTAAATAGCTGGCCTGCTTGCTAGTCAGCTGAATTAACTATCTTTCTGTATAGAAAACCAGGGTGCCAGCCAGCCGATTTAACTAGTTGACTTCAGTAGCTAGCCAGCTGTCTAGCCAGCTCACTTAATTAGCAAGCAACCTAGTAACCACCTGACTTAATTAGGTGACTTAAATAGCTAGCCAGCAGGCTATACAGATGACTTAACTATCTAGCTACTTAGCTAGCCAGCTGTCTTGCCAGCTGACTTAACTAGGTGAATTAACTAACTAGCCAGCTGGATAGCAGGCTGACCTAACTGCCTAGCTTCCTAGCTAGGCAGCTGGATAGCCAGCTTAGTTAACTAGCTAGCTACCTACATAGCCTGCTGCCTTACTTGCTGACTTTCCTAACTAGATACCTAGCTAACAAGCTGGCAAGCTTGTTGACTTATCTAGTTTACTTTACTAGGTAGTTCACTGTCTAGCCAGCTGATTTAACTAGCTAGCTACTCAGCTAGCCAGCTGGTTAGCCAGCTGACTTAACTCACTGAATTAAGTAGCTATCACGCTGACTTAACTAGCTGACTTAACCAGCTATCTACCTAGCTATCCAGCTGGCTTAATTAGCTGAAATAACTAGCTAACCAGATGGCTAGCCATCTGATTTAACTAGCTTTTTAACTACCTAACAAACTGGATAGCCAACTGACTTAATGAGTTGACTTAACTACCTAGCCAGCTGGTTGCCAGCTGACTTAACTAGCTGACTTAAACAGCTAGTCAGCTGGCTAGTCAGCTGACTTAACTAGTTGGCTACCTATCTAGTCAGCTGGCTAACCAGCTGACTTACCTAGATGACTTAAGCTAGCAA
>NW_007243578.1:0-931 GCF_000164805.1 Carlito syrichta
TTTTAATCTTTGCCTGTACTCTGTGAAGAATGCTGTGTCTTTTTCTTTTTCTTCTGTGTTCAGTACTTTCTTAAGTGTTTCTTGTAGAGGTGGTCTGGTGGTAGCGTAGGTTCTTAGGGATTGGATGTCTGGAAAAGATTTCAATTCTCCCTCACTAATGAAGCTTAGTTTGGCTGGGTAGGTTATTCTTGGTTGAAATTGTTTCTCTTTTAGAACTTTGAAGATAGGGTTCCAGGCTCTTCTGGCCTGAAGGGCTTCTGTGGATAAATCTGTTGCTATTCTAATTGGTTTTCCCTGGTAGGTAGTCTGGCCTTTTTCTCTTGCTGCCTTTAGGATTTTTCTTTTCATAGCTACTTTGTTTAGGTGAATTATTATGTGTCTGGGAGTTGGTCTTCTCGTTTGTTGTCTTGCAGGGGCTCTCTGAATCTCTTGTGTTTGAATTTTTTCATCCTTAATGAGATGAGGGAAGTTTTCTTGAATGATTTCATGAAATGTTTGTTCCAGCCTGGCTTCTGTTTCTCTTTCTGCCTCAGGAAGCCCAATTATTCTTAGGTTTGGTCTCTTGAAGTGATCATTCATCTCTTGCAGGTTTTGTTCTGTCTTTTTGAGCTTCTTTTCTATGCTTTCGACAGTTTGGGTTAGTTCTGTGTTTTGGTCTTCGAGCTCTGAGATTCTTTCTTTGGCTTGGCTGATTCTGCTTTCCATGCTTATTAGTCTGTTGTTCATTTCCATCACAGTATTCTTTACTGCTGTCATTTCTGACAACAGCTCTTTCCTATTTTCTTCTTGTCTCTCCTCAATTTTTTAAATTCTCTCCATTAATGTCTTGATGTCTGGGTTTGTTGCATGTAACCAGTCAATCTGGGGACTCTTCATTGTCTGTGCTCCAGAATCTGTTTTCTCAGTGTCTGATTTCCCAGGGGTCTGTGTA
>NW_007243579.1:0-989 GCF_000164805.1 Carlito syrichta
CAGGGAGTAAACCTACAGCCCCACTGCACAGACAGATTCCAGGACAATGGGAAGTGGGTTCCACATTATCCACACGCCTGTCAGTGAATACCAGGACCTGCAGACAGATTTTGAATCACAGCTCTCCCCTTAAATACATCTCAAAACTGCAAAAAGGACCACCTCCAACCTACAATGCAACTTCAGAATTGAACAAAGTAAGAGGACATACATAAAGAATAGGAGATTGAACAAACAGAAGTAAAACCAATCCCTTTGCCCCTGAATAACAGAATTAAAGAAGACGGCGACGTGGAGGGAAGGAAAAAGTAGAGGGGGGAAAAATTGCACAAATGAAGAAAAACCAAAAGAAGAATATAGGTCCTACAGACCCCTGGGAAATCAGACACTGAGAAAACAGATTCTGGAACACAGACAATGAAGAGTCCCCAGAATGACTGGTTACATGCAACAAACCCAGACATCAAGACATTAATGGAGAGAATTTAAAAAATTGAGGAGAGACAAGAAGAAAATAGGAAAGAGCTGTTGTCAGAAATGACAGCAGTAAAGAATACTGTGATGGAAATGAACAACAGACTAATAAGCATGGAAAGCAGAATCAGCCAAGCCAAAGAAAGAATCTCAGAGCTCAAAGACCAAAACACAGAACTAACCCAAACTGTCGAAAGCATAGAAAAGAAGCTCAAAAAGACAGAACAAAACCTGCAAGAGATGAATGATCACTTCAAGAGATCAAACCTAAGAATAATTGGGCTTCCTGAGGCAGAAAGAGAAACAGAAGCCAGGCTGGAACAAACATTTCATGAAATCATTCAGAAAAACTTCCCTCATCTCATTAAGGATGAAAAAATTCAAACACAAGAGATTCAGAGAGCCCCTGCAAGACAACAAATGAGAAGACCAACTCCCAGACACATAATAATTCACCTAAACAAAGTAGCTATGAAAAGAAAAATCCTAAAGGCAGCAGAGAAAAGGCCAGACTA
>NW_007243579.1:1729-3403 GCF_000164805.1 Carlito syrichta
CCCACTCACAAACCTAGACAGATCATCAGGACAAAAAATCAGCAAGGAGATCCGGAACCTCAATGTGACTTTGGACCAAATAGACTTAATTGATACCTACAGAACACTTCCTCCAAAGACCACAGAATACACATTCTACTCATCACCACATGGAACATATTCTAAGATCGACCACATACTCGGCCTTAATCAAGCATAAGCAAATTTAAAAGGACCGAAATTCTACCAAACACCTTCTCGGACCACAGTGGAATAAAAATAAACATTGACACCAACAAAGTCCCCCCAAAACCCACAAAGACATGGACACTAAACAGCATGATGCTAAACAACTCCTGGGTCAATGATGAAATCAAAACAGAGATCAAAAGATACCTGGAACCAAATGAAAATGAAGAAACATCTTACCAGAATCTCTGGAATGCCCTGAAAGCTGTAGTAAGAGGAGAATTTATATCCCTACAAACACACATGAAGAAAATGGAAGGAACAGAAATTCACAACCTAACAAGCCACCTAAAGAAGCTGGAAAAGCAAGACCACAAAAACCCTAATTTCAGCAGAAGAATCCAGATCACCAAAATAAAAGCCCAAATCCAGGACATAGAAGACAAAAAGATAATACGAAAAATCAATGAAAAAAAAGCTGGTTCTTCGAAAGGGTAAACAAGATCGATTGTCCCCTAGCTAGACTGACCAAGAAAAAACAAGAGAAAAACCAAATAAGCATAATCAGAGACACAAAAGATAAAGTCACATCTGACCCTGAAGATATACAAAAGATCATTAGAGACTACCACGTACACTTGTATGGAAACAAACTTGAAAACCAGAAGGAAATGGAGGACTTTCTGACATCACACAACCTACCTAGGTTGGAACAAGAAGAAATTGAGACCCTAAATAAACCAATAACAATCAAGGAAATTGACTACGTAATAAGAAAACTTCCTACAAACAAAAGCCCTGGTCCAGATGGCTTTCCAGAAGAATTCTTCAAGACATTCAAGGAGGAGCTGATACCAATTCTACTGAAGGTATTACAGGAGATTGAAAAAGATGGAACTCTCCCAAAATCATTTTACGAAGCCAACATCACATTGATACCCAAGCCAGGTAAAGACCCAACAAATAAAGAGAACTACAGGCCAGTATCTTTGATGAACATAGATGCTAAAATTCTCAACAAGATCCTAGCAAACCGGATTCAGCAATACATCTCAAAAATCATCCACCATGGACAAGTAGGCTTCATTCCTGGCGTGCAAGGCTGGTTCAACATTCGTAAAACCATAAATGTAATTAAATACATCAACAGATGTCAAAACAAAAACCACATGATCATATCACTAGATGCAGAAAAAGCTTTTGATAAAATCCAGCACCCCTTCTTGATAAAAACCCTTGATCATCTAGGCATACGGGGAACATACCTCAAAATAGTAAAAGCCATCTACAGGAAACCCACAGCCAGCATACTCCTAAATGGACAAAAATTGGAACCAATTCCCCTGAAAACTGGAACTAGACAAGGATGCCCACTCTCTCCCCTCCTGTTCAACATAGTATTGGAAGTCCTGGCTAAAGCAATCAGAGAAGAGGAAGCAATCAGAGGTATTCAAATAGGAAAAGAGGAAGTCAAGTTATCTCTCTATGCAGATGATATGATGGTGG
>NW_007243580.1:0-817 GCF_000164805.1 Carlito syrichta
AATGGAATGGACAGGAATGGAATGGAGTGTAATAGAATGGTGAAGAATGGAATGGAAGGGAATTGCTTGAAGAATGATGGAGACGAATGGAATGGAATGGAGTGCAATGGAATAAAGATGAAAGGAATAGAGAGGAATGGAATAAAGAGGAATTTAATGGATAGGAATGGAATGGAATGGAATGGAGTGGAATGGAGTGGTAAGGAATACAATGGAATGGACTGGAGTTGAATGGAATGGAGTGGAATGGATTGGAATGAGAGGAATGGAATGGAGTAAATAGAATGTAATGGAGAGGAATAAAAAAGAAATGGAAAGGAATTTAAAAAGATGGAATGGAATGTAGAGGAATGGATTGAAACGAATGAAATGGAGACAAGAGAAAGGCAATGGAATGCAGAAGAGTAGAAAGAATGGAAAGAAATGGAATATAATGAAGAGGAATGGAATGGAGAAGAATGGAATGGAATGGAATGGAATGCAAATGGATGTAATGTAATGAAAAGGAATGGAATGGAAAGGAATGGAGAGGAATAGCATGAAATGGAATGCCTTGGAATGGAATGAAGATTAATAGAATGTAGAAAAATGGAATGGGGAGTTTGAATGGAATGGAATAGAATGGGAAGGATTGGAGTAGAAAGGAATACAATGGAATGAAATGGAGAAGACAGGAATGGAAAGGGAAGTAGTGGAGTGGAATGGAATGGAGATGAATGGAATGGAATGGAATGGAATGTAGAGGAATCCAAAGATAAGGAATTTAAAAAGGTGGAATGAAATATAGAAGAGTGGAATGGAATAGAATGAAATGGAA
>NW_007243581.1:0-939 GCF_000164805.1 Carlito syrichta
GTACTCAAAAGTGAACAACTGAAATCTGAATTCAAAAGTGAACAAACACAGTTTAGCAGATTAGTGCTCTACAACAGTACATTGAAGGAGTTTACGAAATGTGCCTTTCTGTGTGGAAGAGAGCGGCTCGAAGGTAGAAGTCACATACCCACTGTCCTATGCAGTGGGCCATGACTTGGCCAGGAGGATGTGGATCGACCTAAGGGTTACCATTTCAGCGTCTCTTTCATCAGGATACCTTGCTGTTAATGGTGATTTCATTCCTTGCCTTTTCTCGTCGGATTGGCACCAGGAGCACATCTCCAACCTTCCTCCGTAACGTTTAGTAGCCTTAGCAAATCCTCCTTGCTCCTGTGGAAAGCTTCCTCATGTTGTTATTCAGAGGAACTGAACCATTCAGTGGGACTGTGTTTCCACATTGTACCCAGCTCAATTTTGGTTAAAAAGAGAAAAGATAGTAGTGAATTGAAGAAAAGGGAACCAATGACAAGGTATATTCTTATAAAATCAAGTCTGCAGCCATTCAGGGGAGTAGAAGAGAGGACAGGGACAGAAACAAAGAGTAGATTGCCCATTATGCCTTTGCTTCTAAAGTTAAGATGCTGGACTCTAGCATCCAGTGGCTGTGGAAGAAAAACATGACCAATCACAGGTCCCAGTTATGAGTATGGTGTAGGAAGATAAAGAAGACTGTTTTCTGATTCTTTAGAATCAGCTTATGAGCTACTTGGCTTTAGCCAAAAGACTTTTCAGTCTTAGATGGAAAACTGAATTCAGACTACTAGAACCTAGCTGGGAGAGAAGGAGGCCAATCCAGGAGTAAAGGCATCAGGAAGAGGATAGAGCCAGGTCATGTATATGGCCAGTTCTCCAGGGGATAACTAGTCGTGGGTCTTATCATTTTCAGGCTCAACTTGGAATGATTTGTCAGTTAACCTG
>NW_007243582.1:0-1067 GCF_000164805.1 Carlito syrichta
CGTGGAAGAGAGCGGCTCGAAGGTAGAAGTCACATACCCACTGTCCTATGCAGTGGGCCATGACTTGGCCAGGAGGATGTGGATCGACCTAAGGGTTACCATTTCAGCGTCTCTTTCATCAGGATACCTTGCTGTTAACGGTGATTTCATTCCTTGCCTTTTCTCGTCGGATTGGCACCAGGAGCACATCTCCAACCTTCCTCTGTAACGTTTAGTAGCCTTAGCAAATCCTCCTTGCTCCTGTGGAAAGCTTCCTCATGTTGTTATTCAGAGGAACTGAACCATTCAGTGGGACTGTGTTTCCACATTGTACCCAGCTCAATTTTGGTTAAAAAGAGAAAAGATAGTAGTGAATTGAAGAAAAGGGAACCAATGACAAGGTATATTCTTATAAAATCAAGTCTGCAGCCATTCAGGGGAGTAGAAGAGAGGACAGGGACAGAAACAAAGAGTAGATTGCCCATTATGCCTTTGCTTCTAAAGTTAAGATGCTGGACTCTAGCATCCAGTGGCTGTGGAAGAAAAACATGACCAATCACAGGTCCCAGTTATGAGTATGGTGTAGGAAGATAAAGAAGACTGTTTTCTGATTCTTTAGAATCAGCTTATGAGCTACTTGGCTTTAGCCAAAAGACTTTTCAGTCTTAGATGGAAAACTGAATTCAGACTACTGGAACCTAGCTGGGAGAGAAGGAGGCCAATCCAGGAGTAAAGGCATCAGGAAGAGGATAGAGCCAGGTCATGTATATAGCCAGTTCTCCAGGGGATAACGAGTCGTGGGTCTTATCATTTTCAGGCACAACTTGGAATGATTCGTCAGTTAACCTGTGAGCCCGACATGGTGGCGTGCATCTAAAATTCCTTCCAGCTACAAGGAAGGCTGAGTCGGGGGCATAGCCTGAGTCCACCAGTTGGAGTCTGCGATGCCCATGAGCACCTCACTGCACTCTAGCCTGGGCGACAAGAGTGAGAATTCACACAAAAAAAGAAACAAGATGCCTACAACTCCTAGTACCCTCTTTCTATGATAAATGCCTCAAGGCCTGCTCTTGACTGCAAATGGCATG
>NW_007243583.1:0-1002 GCF_000164805.1 Carlito syrichta
CCTTCCTCCGTAACGTTTAGTAGCCTTAGCAAATCCTCCTTGCTCCTGTGGAAAGCTTCCTCATGTTGTTATTCAGAGGACTGAACCATTCAGTGGGACTGTGTTTCCACATTTTACCCAGCTCAATTTTGGTTAAAAAGAGAAAAAATAGTACTGAATTGAAGAAAAGGGAACAAATGACAAGGTATATTCTTATAAAATCAAGTCTGCAGCCATTCAGTGGAGTAGAAGAGAGAGCAGGGACAGAAACAAAGAGTAGATTGCCCATTATGCCTTTGCTTCTAAAGTTAAGATGCTGGACTCTAGTATCCAGTGGCTGTGGAAGAAAAACATGACCAATCACAGGTCCCAGTTATGAGTATGGTGTAGGAAGATAAAGAAGACTGTTTTCTGATTCTTTAGAATCAGCTTATGAGCTACTTGGCTTTAGCCAAAAGACTTTTCAGTCTTAGATGGAAAACTGAATTCAGACTACTAGAACCTAGCTGGGAGAGAAGGAGGCCAATCCAGGAGTAAAGGCATCAGGAAGAGGATAGAGCCAGGTCATGTATATGGCCAGTTCTCCAGGGGATAACTAGTCGTGGGTCTTATCATTTTCAGGCTCAACTTGGAATGATTTGTCAGTTAACCTGTGAGCCCGACATGGTGGCGTGCATCTACAATTCCTTCCAGCTACAAGGAAGGCTGAGTCGAGGGCATAGCCTGAGTCCACCAGTTGGAGTCTGCGATGCCCATGAGCACCTCACTGCACTCTAGCCTGGGCGACAAGAGTGAGAATTCACACAAAAAAAGAAACAAGATGCCTACAACTCCTAGTACAGTGTTTCTATGATAAATGCCTCAAGGCGTGCTCTAGACTGCAAATGGCATGCTCTAGAACTACTCAAACTCTGAGGAAACTGAAACCCTGTCCCCCTCCTGCCTGTGCTGAGACCTCTTGGAAGCTGCTGACTCAGCCTTGGTCCCTCATTCCTCAGAAATTCCCCAAATTTCTGTATCTTG
>NW_007243584.1:0-852 GCF_000164805.1 Carlito syrichta
TCTCAACTTATTAAGGCAAAAAAAAAAATAGACACTGAGGTTGCTGAGACCTAGGACATGAATAAGCTTTGTATCTATAAAATTGTGGAGATGAAAAAAGAAATTTGTGCTACTTTTTTGTTGCAACCCAAGCTGCAAAAGGATTTAGAGGGCTTAGTGCTCTATGATGGCTCAAGCATTTTTGAGCATATTGGAATGTATTCATGTAACACCTAGTGGAAGGGTGAACCAGGAAGTTCTTCAGGCTCTAAAAAATTATACCAGAAGAGAAGGTAGATAGTTAGCAGTGAAGGAAGAGCAATAGATATGGTCAATATCTTGGTGAATGTATATTAAATTACTTTTCTCCTCTTATGTTTTAAAAGAATACATGGGGGCAACCCCTTTGGGTCCCCTCCCACAGTGGGAGTTATTCTGTCCTCTCAAAAAATCCTGCTTACTAAAAGTAAATAATAAATAAAAAGAATACATGAATGTAAAATTAAAAACTATTAACACTGTGTGTGTGTGTGTGTGTGTGTGTGTGTGTGTGAATGGAGATTGCCTCCCTTGGGCCTCTCTTATAAAGGTATTAATGACATTTATGAAGGTGCTGAAAAGTTCAACCTCTTAATACTATACCACTGGAGATTAATTTTAATGTAATGAATTTTGAGAGAACACAAACATTCAGACCAGAGAAGTGTGCTCCTGGTTCCATAAGATTGTTACCCTTCTCATATGTAAATTACATACATTTTATCCGAATAGCACCAAAAATTTTAACTTGTTCCTGCATTAACTTTATAGTTGAAGTCCAAAATCTCATCTAAATCAGATATTTCACAGACTCATGGTAGGATTCAACCTGAG
>NW_007243585.1:0-561 GCF_000164805.1 Carlito syrichta
AAAGGCAGTGGGAAGTGGGTTTTCAGATTATCCATACACCTCTCAGCAGACACCAGGATCTGCAGATAGATTTTGAATCACAGCTACCCCCTTAAGTAAATCTCAAAACTGCAAAAAGGACCACCCCCAAACTACAGTATATCTCCAGAATTGAACAAAGCAAGACAATATACATAAAGAAGAATAGAAGATTGAACAAACAAAAGTAAAAGCAATCCCTCCACCCCTGAATAACAGAATTAAAGAAGACAGTGAAGTAGAGGGAAGGAAAAAGTAGGGAGAAAAATATCTCATCAAATGAAGAAAAACCAAAAGAAGAAGATAGGTCTCACATAGACCCCTGGGAGGTCAGACACTGAGAAAACAGACTTCGGAACACAAACAATGAAGACTCTCCAGAATGACTGGTCACATGCAACAAACTCAGACATCAAGATATTAATAGAGAGAATAAAAAAATTGAAGAGAGACCAGAGGAAAATAAGAAGGCACTTAGGACAGAAATAACAGGAGTAAAGAATACTGTGATGGAAATAAATAGCAAACTAATAAGCATGGAAG
>NW_007243586.1:0-1900 GCF_000164805.1 Carlito syrichta
CCACCTGGCTAGCCAGCTGATTTAAGTAGATCGCTACCTAGCTAGACAGCTGGCTGGCCAGCTGACTTAACTAGCTGAGTTAAATAGCTGGCCTGCTTGCCAGTCAGCTGAATTAACTAGCTTGTTGTATATCTAACCGGCTGGCTAGCCAGCTGACTAAATTAGATGACTTTAATAACTAGCCAGGTGTCTAGCCAGCTGAGTTAATTAGCAAGTTACCTAGCTAGCCAGCTGGCTAGCCAGCTGACCTACCCAGGTGACTTAACTAGCTAGCCAGTGGATTAGACATCTGACTTAACTGTCTAGCTACCTAGGTAACCAGCTGTCTAGTCAGCTGACTAAACTAGGTGACTTAACTAGCTAGCCTCTTGGCTAGCAGGCTGACTTAACAGCTTAGGTACCTAGCCAGTCAGCTGCATAGCTAGCTGACTTAACTAGTTAGCTACTTACGTATCCCACTGGTTTGCCAGCTGACTTAATTACCTAGGTACCTAGGTAACCAGCTGCCTAGTGAGCTGATGTAACAAGGTTGCTTAATTTGCTATATAATGGGCTAGTCAGCTGACTTAACTAGTTAGCTACCCAGCTAGGCAGCTGGCTAGCCAGCTGAATTAACTCGCTGACTTATCTAGGTAGCAAGTTGACTAAACTAGCTGAATTAGTCAGCTAGCTACCTAGCTAGCCAGCTGGCTTATCTAGCTGGCTGACCTAGCTATCTAGCTAGGGCAGCTGACTTTTGAAGCTGATTTAACTAGCTACCTAGTATGATAACTAGCTGACGAATATAGCTCTCTTCCTAGCTAGCCAGCTGACTTAACTAGCTGAAATAACTAGCTAGTCAGCTGCTTGCAACCTGAATTAACTAGCTGACTTAACTTGCTAGCCAGCTGGTTGCAAACTGACTTAACTAGTTGACTTAACCAGCTAGTCACTTAGCTAGTCAGCTGACTTAACTAGTTGGCTACCTCTCTGGCCAGAAGGCTAGACAGCTGACTTACCTAGCTGACTTAAGCTAGCAAGCTGGCTAGCCACCTCATTTAACTTGCTAGCTATCTATGTAGCCAAGCAGGCTAGTCAGCTGACTTAACTAGGTGACTTGAACAACTATCCTGCTGACTGGCAAGCTGACTTATCTTGCTAGATATCTAATTAGCTAGCTGAATTTAATTGTTAGTTACCTAGCTAGCTACCTAGCTAACTAGCTGAGTTGAATAGCAATCTTCCTTTCTAGTAGCTGACTTAACCAGCTAGATAACTAGTTAGCTTAATCTTTATCTAACATGCTACCTAGGTGACTTAATCATCTGACTTATCTCGTTAGCTAATGAGCTGGCTAGCTGACTCTTCCAGCTGAGCTAACTCGTTAGCTATCTACCTAGCTAGCTGACTACCCAGCTGACTTAACTGGTTAGCTAGCTAGCTAGCTAGCCCACTCAATGATCTGACTCAACCTGTTTACTAACCAGCTAGTAAACTCTTCCAGCTGACTTAACCCATTAGTTAACTAGCTAACATTGTGACTCCACCTGCTGACTTAAAACTTTAGCTAAGTAGCTAGCTAGATATCTTAACCAGCTGACTAAATTAGAAAACTGACTTAACTAGCTGACTTAGCTAGCTAACTATGTGGCTAGCTGTCTTAACTGGGTGACTTAACTAGTTAGCTAGGTGATTTAACTACCTGAATTAAAGAGTTACCTAAGTATTTAACTAGCTGAATAACGCACTGACTTAACTAATTGGCAAACTAGTTAGGTAGTCTTAAATATCTGACTTAAATAATTAACTAACTAGTGAGCTAAATGATTTAGCTAGCTGAACTACCTAACTAGCTACTTAACTAGCTCACTTAGCTAGCTGACATAACTAGTAAGCTTATGAGATAGCTAAATGAATTAAT
>NW_007243587.1:0-876 GCF_000164805.1 Carlito syrichta
TAGCCAGTTGACTTAACTAGGTGACTTGAACAACTATCCTGCTGATTGGCAAGCTGACGTGTCTTGCTAGATATCTAATTAGCTAGCTGAATTTAATTGCTAGTTAACTAGCTAGCTACCTAGTTAACTAGCTACTTAAATAGCAATCTTCCTTTCTAGTAGCTGACAACCAGCTAGATAACTATTTAGCTTAACCGTTATCTAACATGCTACCTAGGTGACTTAATCATCTGACTTATCTCGTTAGCTAATGAGCTGGCTAGCTGACTCTTCCAGTTGAGCTAACTCGTTAGCTATCTACCTAGCTAGCTGACCATCCAGCTGACTTAATTGGTTAGCTAACTAGCTAGCTAGCCCACTCAACGATCTGACTCAACCTGTTTGCTAACTAGCTAGCAAACTCTTCCAGCTGACTTAACCCATTAGTTAACTTGCTAACATCGTGACTCCACCTGCTGACTTAAAACTCTTGCTAAGTAGCTAGCTAGATGTCTTAACCAGCTGACTAAATTAGAAAGCTGACTTAACTAGCTGACTTAGCTAGCTGACTATGTGGCTAGCTGTCTTAACTGGGTGACTTAACTAGTTAGCTAGCTGACTTAACTACCCGAATTAAAGAGTTAGCTAACTATTTAACTAGCTGAATAACAAGCTGACTTAACTAATTGGCAAACTAGTTAGGTAGTCTTAAGTATCTGACTAACTAGTGAGCTAAATGACTTAGCTAGCTGAACTACCTAACTAGCTACTTAACTTGCTCACTTAGCTAGCTGACATAACTAGTAAGCTTAAGAGATAGCTAAATGAATTAATGAGCTGGTTAATGAGTTAGATAACTGTCTTAACTGGTTGCTAAAGGAGTATAATAACTGACTT
>NW_007243588.1:0-388 GCF_000164805.1 Carlito syrichta
CTCAGCCAACTAGTTATCCAAGCTAAATAGTCAGTCGATTAGAGGACCAACATGTTAAGCAAGCTAATAGGGTGACCAAGAAGTCATCCAATATGTTAACCCCGCTAACTAGTCGGCCGACTCATCAATCAACAAGTTAAGTAAACTAGCTAACTCGTTAACCAACTAGTTAAGTCAGTTATTATACTCCTTTAGCAACCAGTTAAGACAGTTATCTAACTCATTAACCAGCTCATTAATTCATTTAGCTATCTCATAAGCTTACTAGTTATGTCAGCTAGCTAAGTGAGCTAGTTAAGTAGCTAGTTAGGTAGTTCAGCTAGCTAAATCATTTAGCTCACTAGTTAGTTAATTATTTAAGTCAGATATTTAAGACTACCTAACTAGT
>NW_007243589.1:0-773 GCF_000164805.1 Carlito syrichta
CTGTTATTTTTTGAGTTGTTGATAAATTGCCATTCTGACTGGAGTTAGGTGGTATCTCAGTGTGGTTTTGATTTGCATCTCCCTGATGATTAGTGAGGTTGAGCATTTCTTCATGTGTTTGTTGGCTGCTCGAATGTCTTCTTTTGTAAAGTGTCTGTTCATGTCTTTTGCCCATTTTATAATGGGGTTGTTTGTTTTCTTCTTTTCAGTACGTTTCAGTTCCTTGTAGATCCAGGATGTTAAGCCTTTGTCAGACCTAGAGTTGGCAAATACTTTTTCCCAGTCTGTAGGCTGTCTCCCTGCTCTCTTGATGGTTTCTTTGGCTTTGCAGAAGCTTGTCAGTTTAATAAAGTCCCATTTGTCTATCTTCTCTCTTAAGTCCTGTGGGTTTTGGGTTTTGTACAGGAATTGGATGCCAGTTCCGATTTCCATGAGAGTATTTCCTTCCTTTTCTAAGGTTCTTATGGTTTGAGGTTTTACATTTAGGTCTCTGATCCATTTGGAGTTAACCTTTGTGCATGGGGATAGATAGGGGTCCTGTTTCAATCTTCTGCATGTGGTCAGTCAATTTTCCCAGCACCATTTACTGAATAGGTTCTCCTCTCCCCATTGGTAGGTGGTGGGTGCTTTGTCGAAGATGAGTTGGTTGAGAAATTGAGGTTTTGCTTCTGGAATCTCAATTCTGTTCCATTGATCTATATGCCTGTTCCTGTACCAATACCAAGCTGTTTTGATGATTGTAGCTTTATAGTAAAGTTTGAAATCTGGTATTT
>NW_007243590.1:0-5743 GCF_000164805.1 Carlito syrichta
CCTAACTCCAGTCAGAATGGCAATTATCAACAACTCAAAAAATAACAGCTGCTGGAGAGGGTGTGGTGAAAAGGGAACACTTCTACACTGTTGGTGGGAGTGTAAACTAGTGCAACCTCTGTGGAAAGCAGTGTGGCGATTCCTAAAAGCTCTAAAAACTGACCTTCCATATGATCCTGCAATCCCCCTACTGGGAATATACCCTGAAGAACACAAATCACTCTATAAAAAAGATACCTGCACACGTATGTTTATCGCAGCATTGTTCACAATAGCAAGAACCTGGAAACAACCATGCTGCCCATCAAAAGAGGACTGGATTAAAAAAATGTGGTACATATACACGATGGAATACTACGCAGCCATAAAAAAGAACAAAATCATGAATTTCGCTGCAACCTGGATGGAACTAGAGTCTATAATACTGAGTGACCTCTCACAAAAACAAAAATCCGAATATCACATGTTCTCACTCATATAATGGACCTTGAACATCCAATGCAATACTATGAGAAAATGACAGATGGTACTGGGTAACTATGGGGGGCAGGGGGATGGGATTAACAGTAGCAAATATCTGTCTGGGGATGGGAAAACACTTCTTATCTACAGGGTGCCTGAATGAAACGTCATTGTACACCTAACCCTTAACTGTACCCCACAAAACCATAACAAAAAATACTGATTAATGAAAAAAAAGGCATGTAATTAGAAAGATGTTTTTCAATGAATGAGTTCTGTCCACAGAGACTTCTGAGATATGACAGAGGACATGTATCTCCAAGCAAAATTAGGACTTAGATGTCAGCATAATACTGTTACATGGTTCATGTGAAATCTAGCTTCTCTTTCTCAAGCTATGTCAGGATTGGGCTATAAATTGTCTTCCTGATGTATATGCAAGTGACCCAAGTTCTCTGAGTTAAATTTTGATACATTTGTGACCTGAGAACATCATGCAACAACACATGCCTCGTATAGAGAAACCCCTGAAAGCACATCTACTCACATTAACTGGAGCTGAAGGGTCTTCTTCCCTGATGGCAATATCTACAAGCAAAAGGATTCCCAGTCCTATTGTTGAGGATGAAACTAAAGCCAGTTAAGGGGCATTTTATTCACTTCTGTCTCCTCTCCACAGGTGCTGACTTCCACATCCAGTTGGTACAGTATGGGTCTGAGGAGAGAAAGCCTGGGGCCTCAAAGAAAGTCTCCTGAAAATGTCTGGATCCACGTTCACCAGTTACTGTATCACCTGGTTCAATAGGTTCCTGGACAAGTTCTTGAGTGGATGGGATGCATTGACACTGAAGATGGTGCAACAAGCTGCACACAAAAATTTCAAGGCAGGATCACCATGATCGATGACACATCTATTACCAGAGCCTACATGGAGTTGAAAAGTCTGAGAATTGAAGACAAGAACATGTATTATTGTATGAGATGCACAGTGAGAAATTCCTCTACCTGCAAGTGCCAGAAACCATGAGGGAGAAGGCATGCCTCTAGTCTGTGCATGAGGCATTCACAGGGATTATGAGGTTAAAGCTTTCCTTAGAATATAGAGTTAATCTGTTGAAGTACAGTAAAAATAGTGCCAGAGTCCAGTTCCAGCCGAGTTCAGGGTACCCCAAAGGTGGAGACGGTGTTGGCGATAGGGGGCAAGAAGAGAGAAAGAGAGAGAGAAAGAAAGAGACTGAACTCCGGTCTAGTGCAGAAGCGATGTGTGTATCACTGGGAATAACAAGGGGTCTTTTATACACAAAGTCAGATGTGGGGGAGGCATCCCCCACCCACCAGAAACCTTAATCCATGAAAACTTAATGATTGCCCTTAAACCCTTTTCATATGATAATCTTAAAATACCATAACAAAGGATAACCTAATCCGTGACTGACATATTTTATAAACCTTTTTCATCCTAAACTGATTGATTTATGCCAAGTTAAACAATTCTATAGAAGCTTAAGCATTTACTTTACAAGCAAAAGTGGCACATCCCAGAATGTTGGAATTTAGCCTAGTCCAAAGTTCACAGTGGGCTACCTGCAAGTAACCCAGCCGCATACTTTCAGCAAAATGGCTGTCTTCTAAAACTATATTCTACGATTTACACCTTCAATAAATTCTAAGATCATGACCCAGAAGCCTGTGACCAATACTAAGACTCTTAGATGTGACACGAGTTTGAATTATAAGTTGTGTGAAAGCCAAAACTGCAGTTTGTGGAAGAATGGGAGTAATGAGCTTCTAAAGTTAGTTGGTGCTCGTCCTGGGCTCAGAGTTTTTATGTTTTGAGCTCACAGGAGCTTAATCTGGTTAGTGCTGAGTAGAAAGGGGGAGTAAATGGGATCAAATAGTTCCTGAACGCATGCTAGTGGTCTCGGGGTCAACGGCCCTTCCTGATCCCTAATGCTCAGTGGGCCTCCACGGTTGGCTCCCAACATATCCCCCTTTTTTCTTTTTATTTTTGCACGAAACTATGAAACTCCATATTGAGCTGACTCTTCTTTAGCACTCTGAAGATGATTGGGAGTAAACACAGCAACAAAAGAATCACTGCTCTACAAATGTCCACATTGATGAGTATAGACATTAATGTTTTTTGTTTAGCAAATGATGCCTGAATTTCTTGATGTAATTTAATAAGGACTATGCTCAGGTCTGAATGGTTCCCAATTTCAAGTTACTTTGTCCCAAGTATGGATAGATTTAAACTCAGAATGACATTAGAGAGCCAATTTCTTTTTTAAGGTCACAAGTTCTTGCCCTACTGCTAAAACTACTTCCTCCAAAGCACTTACTTTTCAACTTCTGGTCTATGATTTCATGAATAACTATGGCAATAGAAACATTTTTATACAGCCAATCATCAAACATAGTTGTATGAACTTCCCTAGATAATGCTACAGCTCAAAAGTAGCTATTAAAGCTGTAACTCCTAAAATTAAAAGCAGTCAAAAATCTTTTCTGTCTTTCTAAAAGAGCATTAGCCAGATACAATATCTGTAGACCATATGCAACATACAAACGAGATGACAATTATACAAGAATCATCAAATAATATGGCTGCTCAAGAATAACAAAATCTTTATAAAAGACATTAGTAAAATAATTAGTTAAAAATACACCCAGTACAAGACACCTTATAAACATTGCTATGATAGTCAATTTTAACAACTTAGTACTTATTTCAAACTAAAAACACGTAAGAGAACTGCAAGTATCCCTAATGTGGTACTGCTGAGTTTGTCCAACAGGCCTAGACAGGTTGACTGGTTGAAGGGCTGCGAGGGTTCTCCACAAATGAGGTTGAATGGCTTGTCTGGTACCCATTTATTGGACTACCTTCTAGTTACAGCAAGTGTATAGCCATTAAATCCCCAGTCACTAATATATAGTCTTTCACCAGGTACAGTATAGTCCACCTTAGAGTTGTAAGCACAGTCTCTCCACTTCAGGAAGTCAGTATCGCGCTGGATGAGTGACCAGTTCTTTTCCATATCACTGAAGGGGCAAGCAGGTATGCTGAGTGGTGGCGTCCATTAAACATAATTGAACAGTTAGGGTCACAGCTGTGATTGAGCAAAGACTTACTAGGTTACAGGCCAACACCCTCTTCCTGCATCTCTGCAGTACAGATGGTGAAAGAGTTGCAGATCAGCTTGTCCTGGGTTTGGCATCAGATACAGTCACACTTAAAGCAGTATTGGTCCCCCAACTGCTTCTGGCGCTCCTCACTGGTCATCAGCATATCCTGGTAGCAGATGGTGAGCTCTTCTCCCACCTCGATGTCTGGACTACACGCAGTAAGTTTATCTTATGTTTTTGGTCCTGCATTCTTTTCTCCTCCCAATAGGAGGCTGTGTCCAATAGTTATAGTTGAGGGGTTTGTGGACACTTTTCTAATTTTTGGAGTTTGCGCCAGTGCTGACTGAGAGATAAAATACATGTAAAAGAACTTGTACTTCCAGTCTAGTCTGCTTATTAACACCTATTTTGTAGTTAGCTAACAGGATTCACTTATATGATTCCTTTACTTCCAATTGGGAAAGTTGAACTTGAGAGAAATTTATCATAAGAAGAAAACAAAGAAGAATTTTTTAACATCCTTTTCTCTGAGCTACCCCCTTGAGAAGAGACATGTGGGGGGATGAGAAGTCTGGAGGTTGGGATTAGGTGCCATGGCCTTTGGCACCCACCCCTTCTCCAAAGGTAAAAGAGAAAGACTGGAGACTGGGAACAGGTGCCATGGCCTTTGGCACCTGCCCTTTCTCTGAAGGTTAAAGAGAAAGATTGAAAGTCAGAGCTAGGCGCCACGGCAGTAGATGCCTGCCCTTCCTTTCCAGATAAAGGTGAAGGGACTCACAGAGCAGATGACAAGAAACAAGAGTAGCAGGGAAGGCAGCAATTGGAGTTGTAGAAGGAATAGGAGAGGACAAAGGAGGTGAAAACTCTTATTTTGTTTACAGTTTTCTCCGGTCTATTCCTTTGATTCAACAGGATTCATGACACCCCTCTCACTCTTTGGGTGGGACAATACCAGAGAGGTCTTTCCTCTCTACAACCTGAACAGGTCATTTTTTTTTTGAGTTGGATTCTCACTCTGTCGCCCAGACTGGAGTGCAGTGGCAGCTTCCAGCAGCCACAGCCTCGACCTGCTGGGCTCCGGCAATCCTTCCACCTCAGCCTTCCAAGTAGCCGGAACTACAGGCACATGCTACCATGCCCAGCTGATTTTTTTATTTGTTGTAGAGATGAGGTCTCGCTGCCCAGGCGGGTCTCGAACCCATGGGCTCAGGCAATCCACTCACCTCAGCCTCCCAAAGGCACGGGATTACAGGTTGAGCCACCAAGCCTGGCTTAACAGGTCCTTTTATGCCCTGTCTGTTCCTTCGAAGTCCCTTTAAGGAATCGCATCCTACTTGTAGTATTTTCACTGACACCTTGTCATCTGGACTACACAGAAGCATGACCATTTGAGCAAGAATATCACGTCCCCAAAGTGTAATGGGGATGGAAGGGATGGCGTAGGGACAAAAGGTTCCTGAAGTTTCATTATCTGTCCAATTTAAGATTTGAGAACTTTTGCCTATAGAAGGCACTCGACCAATGCCAATGAGTCCTGATGGGGCTACTTGTGTTGGCCAGGAAGACTGCCAGTCTTTCCCAGCAATACAAGAAACATCAGCCCCTGTATCTAGCAGATCTTTAATTTTAACTCCCTGAATATATAAATCTTTTAGAGTTCTGGAGTTAGTAATTTCCTTGGGTAAGATTTGTTGGCTGTCAACTGACATATATTCCTTTACCTAACAACATATTGCTAGAAATATGAAACTGATTTGGATCCCTCTGCTGGTTAACAGCCCTCTGGAACCTTACCTGATCTTCAAATTCAGTTTTCCATAGTAAATAGTCTCCTCCTGACAAACAGCTTTTAGTAAGTTGTCACCAATCTTGTGGTGTCATGCACCGAGTGGCAAATTGTTCCATAATATTAATAGTATAAGGAGCCATAGGACCATACAGAGTATAAGCCTAAGTTCCTTAATCAATTTATATGGTAGTGGCTCCCAATGAGGTGCCTCGTTTACTCTGCCTTCTTCCATATAAATTACTGGAAAGCAAGAAGACAAGGTAAAATCTCCCTCTTTCTCAGTCTTTTTTTTCTGGCTCCCTGCATACCTACATAGCCAGAGACATATACTCAGGTGTGAATTTTGGTGTGTCACCTTATTTC
>NW_007243591.1:0-786 GCF_000164805.1 Carlito syrichta
GTCAGCACGTTAAGTCAGTTCTAGCCAGCTGGCTAGCTACATAAAAAGGTAGTTATGTCAGACAGGCAGTCAGCTGGCTTGCTAGTTATTACAGCTAGTTAAGTCAGCTGGCTAGCTAGGAAGATACCTTGTTAAGTCAGCTAGATGTGCCATCTAGATAACCAGTTAAGTCAGCTAGTTAAGTCAGCTGGCTAGTTAATTGTCAGTTACTTTAACCAGCTGACTAGCAGGACATCTAGCTAGTTAAGTCAGCTGATTAGCCAACTGGCTAGCTAGTTAAGTAACGTAGTTAAGACAGCTGACAGGACAGAAGGATAGCTAGGTAGTTAGGTCTTTAACTCAGCTGGTAAGCCAGTGGGCTATGTAGAAAGGTAGCTAGTTAGGACAGCTGGCTAGTCATCATGGGCCTAGTTTAGTCACCTGGCTATCCTGCTGTCTATCTTGGTAGCTAGCTACTTAAGTTGGCTGACTGGCCAGGTGTCTACTTCGTTAAGTCAGCTAGTTTAGTCAGCTGGTTAGCCTGCTGGCTAGTTAGGTAGCTAGGTAATTAAGTCTGGGGGCTAGCCAGCTGGCTAGCTAGTTAAATTAGACAGTTAAGGAAGCTGGCTACCCAGCTTTATCACTAGGCTGCTCGCTAGTTATGTCAGCTGTCTAGCCAGCTGGCTAGCTACTTATGTCACCTAGTTTAGTCAGCTGATTAGCCAGCTGGCTAGCTAGGAAGCTTGAAAATTAATTCAGGTGGATAGAAAGCTGACTAGCTAGATAAGTCACCTAGTTAATTCAGCT
>NW_007243592.1:0-372 GCF_000164805.1 Carlito syrichta
GCTAGCCAGCAGACTTAATAACTCACTTAACTAGCTAGTCAGCTGACTTAACTAACTGACGTAATGAAGTAGCCAGCTGGATAGCCAGCAGGCTTAACTAGCTATCTACCTCGCTAGACAGCTGGATAGCAAGCTGACTTAACTAGCTGACATAACTAGATAGCTTAATGGCTAGCCAACAGAATTAACTAACTGCCTACCTATATAGCCCGCTACATGCCAACTGATTTAACTACCTAAACACACAGCTAAACTGCTGGTCATTGAGCTGACTTAAATAGGTGACTTAACTAGGTGACTTAACTAGCTAAGCAGCTGGCCAGGAGGCTGACTTAACTAGATAGCTATCCTGATAGGTAGCTGGCTAGCCAG
>NW_007243593.1:0-893 GCF_000164805.1 Carlito syrichta
GTTAAGCCAGTTCACTAGCCGTCTAGTCAACCAGGTAGCTAGTTAGTTAAGGCAGCTGGCTAACCAGCAAGACAGCCAACAAGCTAGTCAGCTAGATACGTCAGCTAGCTAGACTGCTAGCTAGCTAAATCTGCTAGCATGTCAGCTAATTATCCAGCTAGCTAGCTAAGTCAGCTAGCTAGTAAGGTTGCTAGTCAACTAGCTAGTTAAGTCAGCTAGCTGGACAGCTAGCTACTCAGCTATATAGTTAAGTCAGTTAGCCTGCAGCTAGATTGCTAGCTAGTTTAGTCAGCAAACTAGAGATTTAGTTACATTTTTTACTAGCCAGTTATGTCAGCTAGATAGCCAGGTATCTAGTTAGCTTGCTATTCAAGTCAGCTAGAAAATCAGCTAGTTACTTAACTAACTATTCTGCCAGCAACTCAGCTATCTGGTCAGCTAACTAGAGAGCTTGCTCGCTTTCCATCAGGTTACCTAACTAATCAGCTCACTCTTCTGCTAAAAAGTCAGCAAACTAGTCAGCTTGCTCACCCACCTACAGGTCAACAAACTTGTCAGGTCACCCGCAGGGCAAGTAAGCTAACTAATCGACTTCCTTGTAAGCCAACTAGTTAAGTCAGATCACAGGTCGGTTCACTTGCCAGTTGAGTAGTTAAGGCAGCTCACCTGATGGTTCACTGTCTAGCCAACTATTTAAGTTGACTCACCGGTCGACTCAATCACCAGTCGACTTGTTAAGTCTTCTGAGTTGTTGGCTCACTCACCAGCCGACTAAATTCAGCTGACCAGCGAGCTCACATGCTGGCTGACTACTTAAGTCAGCTGACCAGTAGGCTCACTTAGTGGACGACTAGTAAAGTCAGCTGACAAGTCTGCTCACTCACTGGCAGAAT
>NW_007243594.1:0-752 GCF_000164805.1 Carlito syrichta
AAAGGGATTGTCTTGAGAGGTATGTTGCGAAAGAGCATGTTTTCTAATGGCATTGTGGTTGAGAGTGTTATTATCAATGCAATTGTTGCTAAGACTACTAGTAGGTATGCTGTGAACCGTAGTTGCTAAAGGAATTGTTACTAAAGTATTGTTAAGAATGTTGTTCCTAAAATCGTTGTTACTAAAGTATCACTATGGGTATTGATGGAAAGGACATTGTTAATAATTTGATAAGGTCATCATTGCTAAGAGCATTGTTACTAAAGGGTGATTGTTAAGGACACTCTTCCTAAAGGAATTATGAATAATGCATTACCGTTAATGAGATGAGGTTAAGGAAGTTGCTACTTAGAGAATTGCTGCCGGGCTCAGTGGCTCAGCCTGTAATCCTGTGCCTTGGGAGGCTGAGGTGAATGGATTGCCTGAGCCCTCGGGTTTGAGAGCCACCTGGGCAACTTGGCATCTCTACAATAAATCAAAAACCTCATCTCTACAATAAATCAAAAAATTAGCCAGAGTGGTAGCACATGCCTGTAGTTCCAGCTACTTGGAAGGCTGAGGCGGAAGGATTGCCACAGCCCAGCAGGTCGGGGCTGCAGCGGCCGGGAGCGTGCCACTGCACTTCAGTCTGGGCGACAGAGTGAGACTCCAACTCAAAACAAAAACAAAACCAAAAAAAAACCCTGAGAATTGTTGCTACGGGCATTATCACCAAGATCCCAGGGTATTGATGTTAATGATTTTGTGGCTAA
>NW_007243595.1:0-371 GCF_000164805.1 Carlito syrichta
CCATCAGCAACAATTTCATTGTGACAGTGCCTCACCAAAGCCACTTAGCAACAATCCTCAATATCAATGCCCTTAGTTCCCTTAACAATATTGGTCATAGCACGGCACCCTTGGAAACAGCTAACTTAGCAAAACTTTCCTTGGATACCATAACAATTCCATAAGCAACAGCAACTTTAGTGTCAATTCCCATAGAAACAGTGGCCATACTATAAAGTCATCATTACAGCATGCATAAAAATATCTTCAGAGCCAACACCCCTAGCATCAACACCTTTAAGAATAACTTCATTCTCATAACTGCCTTTAACAAAAACAACATTAGAAACCCGGTCTCTATCACTGGTTCTTTATCAACAGTGTCTTTAGAA
>NW_007243596.1:0-633 GCF_000164805.1 Carlito syrichta
TTTCCCCTTTTAGGAATCTACCCTCATCATCCTCTCAGTTACTCAAGTCAAAAGTATAAGCGCTAGCCTTGATTAATCATTCTCCTTATGCATTGCATCCAATGTTTCAGCTTACCCTCTCAATTTTTCTGCCCAAATAAGTCTCAAAAATAGTCATCTTTATGAAATGTTGCTAACATCCTTTCTGTCTTAATCTTTTAGACTGTTATAACAAAAAATTCTGTCTAGCAAAAACAAAAACAAAAACAAAAAAGTATTTCTTATGGTTCTGAAGAAAGTGAAAGATTAAGGTGCAGTGAGTTCGGTGTCTCGCTAGGGTCCTTTTCTGGATGGCAGACTGTTGTCTTCTCACTGTGTCCTCACATGGTCACAGGGGCAAGGTTTCCTTCGGGGTCTCTTTTTAAAAGGTACTAATCCTATTCATCCTCCTCATATCTGATCACTTCCCAGAGTTCCCACCTCCTCACACCATCAAGTTGGGCAACAGGTTTCAACATATGAATTAGGAGGGTTTCAACATGCGAACAGACATTCAGTCTACAGCACCTTCTTTCAGGTCAACTCCATCTCTCTATAGGAACAGTGCAGAATTTTCTTGTGTGTACACTTGGTCCCCTCCAAGTCACTTTCTGA
>NW_007243597.1:0-866 GCF_000164805.1 Carlito syrichta
AGGCTTTCTTTTCTACATATATGTATTTTTTTCTAGCAATTTACAGTGATTCCTTTTTCCATCTGACAAGGGTTGTGGACACATAGTTTTTTGTGCATGGATTAATGGGTCTTATAATTATGAATTTAAAAATAGTTGTATCAGTTAGTGAACTACAGGTTAATGAAACATCTTGAGTAAAATTAGAGACTGAAGTTAAGTCTGGAGGGGGATTATCTGCAATATAAAGTAAAAAGCCAGTTATCAAACACAAAGGTGCAGGATACAAGAGAGGATACGCAGGGACATTTCTCAGAGGGATGGGACAGCACCAAGAGACCCATCTTGGGTGAGGTTTAGACAGGTGGGGCTGAGAGTACAGGCTCTAGGTCAAAGCTTGCATGTGAACCTCTACCCAGCCTCCAGCAAGCACCCTGAGGAACAGAGCAGTGCAGCCACTGTACCTCCAATTATAAGCCCTTTCCACCCATTTTATAAGATCCTGATTACTTGGCACTTTTGAAAATCCTAAGGAGGCCTTACAGACTCTTACATGTCCCCACATCTTAATCCATGCAAGAACCTTGCAAAGTATACACTCCTCTCCACAGTTAATCAGAAAATAATGTGGGGGCTCCAGAGGCATTTAGTATTGGCTAAGATTGAGACAACTTCTTAGAAGATGCTTTACTTGTGCTAAAAACTTTTAGGCAACACTGTTGGTGCCTGAAAAGCTGAAGGCAGGATGTTTTGATGCTTTCTTACCCTAAAATAAAGTTCATTTTTAATCAAAAAGGTATTCCAAGAGCATATTTATTCATTTCATGTCTTTTATTTAAAACATATATGTACTCCTGATTTCTTAAACAAAAGACAAGCAACTAGTC
>NW_007243598.1:0-832 GCF_000164805.1 Carlito syrichta
CAGCCATTTAAGTGGGCCAGGACTGAAGAGAAAATTCCCAAAAAGACAAAGGCTTTCTTTTCTACATATATGTATTTTTTTCTAGCAATTTACAGTGATTCCTTTTTCCATCTGACAAGGGTTGTGGACACATAGTTTTTGTGCATGGATTAATGGGTCTTATAATTATGAATTTAAAAATAGTTGTATCAGTTAGTGAACTACAGGTTAATGAAACATCTTGAGTAAAATTAGAGACTGAAGTTAAGTCTGGAGGGGGATTATCTGCAATATAAAGTAAAAAGCCAGTTATCAAACACAAAGGTGCAGGATACAAGAGAGGATACGCAGGGACATTTCTCAGAGGGATGGGACAGCACCAAGAGACCCATCTTGGGTGAGGTTTAGACAGGTGGGGCTGAGAGTACAGGCTCTAGGTCAAAAAAGCTTGCATGTGAACCTCTACCCAGCCTCCAGCAAGCACCCTGAGGAACAGAGCAGTGCAGCCACTGTACCTCCAATTATAAGCCCTTTCCACCCATTTTATAAGATCCTGATTACTTGGCACTTTTGAAAATCCTAAGGAGGCCTTACAGACTCTTACATGTCCCCACATCTTAATCCATGCAAGAACCTTGCAAAGTATACACTCCTCTCCACAGTTAATCAGAAAATAATGTGGGGGCTCCAGAGGCATTTAGTATTGGCTAAGATTGAGACAACTTCTTAGAAGATGCTTTACTTGTGCTAAAAACTTTTAGGCAACACTGTTGGTGCCTGAAAAGCTGACGCAGGATGTTTTGATGCTTTCTTACCCTAAAATAAGTTCATTTTTAATCAAAAAGGTATTCCA
>NW_007243599.1:0-794 GCF_000164805.1 Carlito syrichta
TAACTAGCTAGCTACTTACTAGCCAGCATGCTAGTCATCTGACTTAACTAGGTGAATTAACTAGCTAGCCTGCTTGCAAGACAGCTGACATAACTAACAAGCTACCTAGCTAGCAAGCTGACTAGCTAGCTGATTAACTACCTGACTTAATTAGCTAGCTAGCTGACATATCTAGCTGATTTAGCTAGCTAGCTTCCTAGCTTGCCAGCTGACTTAACTAGCTGTAATAATTAGCTAGCTAGCCAGCTGGCTTTCCATCTGATGTAAATAGCTTTTTACTAGCTAGCCAGCTGGCTAGACAACTGAAATAACGTGCTCACTTAACTAGCTAATCAGCTGGTTAGTCAGCTGACTAAAGTAGCTGACTTAACTAGCTGGCCAGCTGTCTAGTCACCTGACTTAATTGCCTAACAACCTCGCTAGCCGGCAGAGTAGCCAGCCTATTTAGTTAGCTGACTTAATGCTGTAGACAACTGGCTAGCCAGCAGACTTAACTACCTATATACCTAGCTAGACAACTGTATAGCCAGTTGACTTAACAAGTTGACATAACTAGATAGCATAAAGTCTAGACAGCTGACTTAAGTAGCTACCTACATACATAACCCGCTGGCTTGCCAGCTGATTTAACTACTTAATTACCTAGCTAAACTGCTGGCCAATGAACTGACTTAACTAAGTGACTTAACTAGCTAGCCAGCTGGGTAGCCAGTTGACTTAACTAATGGTCTTAACTAACTAGCCAGCTGACTCAACTAACTGACTTAACTAGTTTAGCTGTGTAGCTAGCCAGG
>NW_007243600.1:0-750 GCF_000164805.1 Carlito syrichta
TCTTGCAAGCAGGCTAGCTAGTTAATTCACCTAGTTAAGTCAGATGAGTAGCATGCTGGCTAGGTAGGTAGCTAGCTAGTTAAGTCATGGGTCTAGACAACTGGCTAGCTAGATAACTCATCTAGATAATTCAGCTGAATAGCCAGCTGGCTAGCTATGTAGCAAGCTAGTTAATTAAACTGGCTAGAAAGCAAGGCAGCAAGTTATGAAAGCTAGTTAAGTTTGCTGTCTAGCAAGATGGTTAGCTAGGTAGTTAGGTAGTTAAGTCAATTGGTAAGCCAGCAGGATACATAGGTAGTTAGCTAGTTAAGTCAGCTGGCTAGTCACCTGGCTATCTACTGATGTCAGCTAGTTAAGTCAATTGGCTAGTCAGCTGGCTATCGAGTTAAGTAAACTAGTTGAGTCAGCTGACTAGCTAACTGGCTAGTTTGTTAAGTCAGCTAATTAATTCAAGTGCCTAGCCATCTGGCTAACTAGGTAGCTAGTGAGTTAAGTCAGATGGCTGACCATCTGGCTAGCTGGTAAGTCAGCTATTTAAGTCAGCTGGCTAGTCACCTGTTTAGGGAGGTAGCTAGCTAATTAATTCAGCTGGCTAACCAGCTTGCTAGCTAATTATATCAGTGAGTTATGTGAGCTGGTTTGTCATCTGGCTCACTAGGTCACTGGCTAGTTACGCTATCTGACTGGCAGGATGGGTATCTACTTAAATCAGCTAGTTAAGACAACTGGTTAGCCAGCTGTCTAGCTAGG
>NW_007243601.1:0-2976 GCF_000164805.1 Carlito syrichta
TTAATTCAAGTGCCTAGCCATCTGGCTAGCTAGATAGCTAGTGAGTTAAGTCAGATGGCTGGGCCATCTGGCTAGCTGGTAAGTCAGCTATTTAAGTCAGCTGGCTAGTCACCTGTTTAGGTAGGTAGCTAGCTATTTAATTCAGCTGGCTAACCGGCTTGCTAGCTAATTATATCAGTGAGTTATGTGAGCTTGTTTGTCATCTGGCTCACTAGGTCGCTGGCTAGTTAAGCTATCTGACTAGCAGGATGGGTATCTACTTAAGTCAGCTAGTTAAGACAACTGGTTAGCCAGCTGTCTAGCTAGGTGGCTGGCAAGTTTAGCTGGCTGGTTAGCAGGCTCATCTGCTATGTGGCCAGGTAGTTAAGATTGCTGGCTAGCCGGACGAGCAGCATGGTGGCTGGCTATTTTAGCCAGCTGGATATACCTCTGTCCAACCAGTCAGCTGGCTATTTAAACCAGCTGGCTAGCCAGGTGGCCAGCACGCTGACTAGATTGCCGGCTGCCTAACCAACTAGACATCCAGGTAGCTAGCTAGTTAAGACAGCTGGCTAGCCATATAGCCAACCAGGTAGCTAGTTAGTTAAGACAGCTGGCTAACCAGGTAGCCAACCGAAAAATTAGTCATCTAATTAAGTCAAATAGTTAGCCATCTAGTTAGTTAAGTGGGCCAGCAATTCAGCTAACTATTCAGATACCTATTAAGTCAGCTAGCAAGTCAGGTTCCTAGTCAGCTTTCCAGTTAATTAAGTTAGTTATTCAGCTAGCTAGTCAGGTAGATACGTAAGTCAGCTAGCCATCTAACTAGCCAGTTAGCTAGCTAGTTAAGTCAGCTAGCTATACAGGTAGATAGCTTGTATGCTAGATAGTAATGTCAGCTAGATAGCCAGCTAGATAGCAAGTTAGCTACTTAAGTCAGTTAGCAAATTAGTTAGTTACTTAGCTAACTAGTCTGCTTTCAACTCAGCTAATTTGTGAGCTAATTAGTGGGCTCCATAGCTTTCCATCAGGTCAGCTAGTTAGTTGGCTCCCTCGTCTGCTAAATGTAAAAAAACTAGTCTGCATGCTCACCAGCCAACAGGTAAACTAACGTCAGCTTGCTTGCAGGTCAACAGGTCAGCTAAATAGTCAGGTTGCTCCCCACCAGACTAGGTAAGTCAGCCCACCAGTCAGCTCACTTGCCAACTGAATAGTTATGGCAGTACATGTGTCGGCTCACAGGTGGGCCGAATAGTTAATTCAGCTGACCAGTCAACTCACTTACCAGCTGACTAGTTAAGTCAACTCACCAGTCGCATCCCATTTTTGCTGACTAATTAAGTCAGCTAACCTGTCAGCCCACTAGCCGGTCAACTAGTTAAGTGAAAAAACCAATCGGCCAACTAGTGGGCCAACTTGGCAGCCCAAAACTTATGTCAGCTAAATATTTGGCCTACTAGTTAGGTTAGCTAACTATTCGGCCAAATAGTTGGCTGAATTATTAGGTAAGCAAACTAGCCAGTCAACTACTTAACCAAGCTAATTATGGGGCCAACTGCTCAGCCAACTAGTTATCTAAGCTAAATAGTCGACCGATTAGTAGTCCAACAGGTTAAGCCAGCTAACAGTTGGATCGAGGAGTCAGCCAACGTGTTAACCCACCTAACTAGTCTCCCAACTCATCAGCCAAGTTAAGTCACCTTGCTAATTCGTTAACTAACTAGTTAAGTCAGCTATTTTACTCGTTTACCAACTTGTTAAAACAGTTATCTAACTCTGACTAATTAACCAACTCGTTATTTTGGCTAGCTATCTCCAAAGCTAACTAGTTATGTCAGCTAGCTATTTAGGTAGCTAGCTAAGTCATCTGGCTCACTAATTAGCTAATTATATAAGTCAGATACTTAAGTCTGCTACCTAACTAGTTTGCTAATTAGTTAAGTCAGCTCGTTATTCAGCTTGTTAAATAGATAGCTAACTAATTCTAACAGTTAAGTCAGCTAGTTAACTAGGTAATTCACCCAGTTAAGTTAGCTAGCCAAGTAGTTAAGTCAGCTAGCTAAGTCTGCTATTTAAGTCAACTTTCTAATTTAGTCAGCTGGTTAAGACAACTAGGTAGCTAGTTAGCTAAAGGTTTAAGTCAGAAGGTAGAGTCAGGTTGTAAGGTAGTTAACTAATGGGTTAAGTCAGCTGGTTGAGTCAGCTAGCTAGCTAGTTAGCAAATGGGTTGAGTCAGCTGTTTGAGTAGGCTAGCTAGCTAGTTAGTTAGTGAGTTAAGTCAGCATGATGGTCAACTAGCTAGCTAGATAGCTAAAGACTTAACTCAGCTGGATTAGTCAGCTAAGCCAGTTCATTAGCTATCGAGATAAGTCAGATGATTAAGTCACCTAGCTAGAACGTTAGATAACGATTAAGCTAGCTATTTATCTAGCTGGTTAAGTCAGCTAGCAGGCAAGTGAGCTTGCTATTTAAGTCAGCTTGTTAGCTAGGTAGCTAGCTACGTAGCTAACTATTTAAGTCAGCTGACTAACTATATAGCTATCTAGTTAGCTAACTATTTAAGTCAGCTAGCTAGCTAGGTTGCTGCTAGTTAAGTCAGCTACTTAAGTCAGCTTGATAGCCAGCTGGCTAGCTAGGTAGTGAGCTAGTTATGTCTGTTGGCTAGCCAGCTGGCTAGCTGGTTAATTCAGCTATTTAAGATAGCTGACTAGCCAACTGGCTAGGTAGGTAGCTAGCTAAAGTCAACTAGAGAGCTACTTTCTAGCTAGTGATATCAGCGAGTTAAGTCTGCAGGCTAGACAATTGGCTAACTGGTTAAGTCAGCTAGTTTACTCAGCTGTCTAGTCAGCTGGCTAGGTAGGTAGCTAGGTAGACAAGTCAGCTTGTTAGCCAGCAGGAGAGTTGTTCAGGTAAGCTAGTTAAGTCAACTGGCTAGCCCGCTGGCTATGTAGATAGCTAGCAAGTTAAGTGAGGTGGCTAGCCAGCTTGCTAGCTGAA
>NW_007243602.1:0-4483 GCF_000164805.1 Carlito syrichta
TCCCGACTCATCAGCCAAGTTAAGTAACCTTGCTAATTCGTTAACTAACGAGTTAAGTCAGCTATTTTACTCGTTTACCAACTTGTTAAAACAGTTATCTAACTCTGACTAATTAACCAACTCGTTATTTTGGCTAGCTATCTCCAAAGCTAACTAGTTATGTCAGCTAGCTAACTAGGTAGCTAGGTAATTCAGCTAGCTATGTCATCTGGATCACTAATTAGCTAATTATATAAGTCAGAAACTTAAGTCTGCTACCTAACTAGTTTGCTAATTAGTTAAGTCAGCTCGTTATTCAGCTTGTTAAATAGTTAGCTAACTAATTCTAACAGTTAAGTCAACTAGTTAACTAGGTAATTCACCCAGTTAAGTTAGCTAGCCAAGTAGTTAAGTCAGCTAGCTAAGTCTGCTATTTAAGTCAACTTTCTAATTTAGTCAGCTGGTTAAGACAACTAGCTAGCTAGTTAGCTAAAGGTTTAAGTCAGATGGTAGAGTCAGTTTGTTAGCTAGTTAACAAACGGGTTAAGTCAGCTGGTTGAGTCAGCTATCTAGTTAATTAGCAAATGGGTTGAGTCAGCTGTTTGAGTAGGCTAGCTAGCTAGTTAGTGAGTTAAGTCAGCATGATGGTTAACTAGCTAACTAGATAGCTAAAGACTTAACTCAGCTGGATTAGTCAGCTAGCCAGTTCATTAGCTATCGAGATAAGTCAGATGATTAAGTCACCTAGCTAGAACGTTAGATAACGATTAAGCTAGCTATTTATCTAGCTGGTTAAGTCAGCTAGCAGGCAAGTGAGCTTGCTATTTAAGTCAACTTGTTAGCTAGGTAGCTAGCTACGTAGTTAACCATTTAAGTCAGCTGACTAACTATAGCTATCTAGTTAGCTAACTATTTAAGTCAGCTAGCTAGCTAGGTTGCTGCTAGTTAAGTCAGCTACTTAAGTCAGCTTGATAGCCAGCTGGCTAGCTAGGTAGTGAGCTAGTTATGTCTGTTGGCTAGCCAGCTGGCTAGCTGGTTAATTCAGCTATTTAAGATAGCTGACTAGCCAACTGGCTAGGTAGGTAGCTAGCTAAAGTCAGCTAGAGAGCTACTTTCTAGCTAGTGATATCAGCGAGTTAAGTCTGCAGGCTAGACAATTGGCTAACTGGTTAAGTCAGCTAGTTTACTCAGCTGTCTAGCCAGTTGGCTAGGCAGGTACCTAGGTAGACAAGTCAGCTTGTTAGCCAGCAGGATAGTTGTTCAGTAAACTAGTTAAGTCAACTGGCCTAGACTGCTGGCTATGTAGATAGCTATCAACTTAAGTGAGGTGGCTAGCCAGCTTGCTAGCTTAAGTCAGCTAAGTAAGTCAGCTAGCTAGCCTGCTGTCTAGATAGGTAGCCAGCTAGTTAAGTCAGCTGTCTAGCCAGCTGACTAGCTGGTTAAGTCAGCTAAATAAGTCAGCTGGCATCCAACTGGCTAGCAAGTTAAATCAGCTAGTTAAGTCACGTTGCAATCAGCTGGCTAGCTAGTTATTTCAGCTAGTTAAGTCAGCTGGCTATCTAGGAAGCTAGCTATATTCATCAGCTAGTTATGGCAGTTAGGTTGATACTGAAGTCAGCTTCTTAAGTCAGCTGACTAGCTAGATAGCTGGCTAGATAACTAGCTAGTTAACCCTGTTAGATAAGCCAGCTGGCTAGCTAAGTAGCTAGCTGACTAAGTCAGCTATTTAAGTCAGCTTGCTAGTTAGTTAAGACAGTTAAGTCAACTGGCTAGCCAGCTGCTGAGCTGCGTAACTACCTAGTTAACTCAGCTGGCTAGCCCATTAGATAATGAGTTAATTAACCTATTTAAGTCACCTCACTAGCCAGCTGGTTACCTGTGTACCTGGGTAGTTAAGTCTGCTGGCAAGCCAGCGGGATACGTTGGTAGCTAGCTAATTAAGTTAGCTGGCTATCCAGCTGGCTGGCTAGGCACCTAAGCTGTTAAGTCAGTCTGCTAGCCAGCAGGCTAGCTAGTTAAGTCACATAGTTTAGTCAGCTGACTAGACAGCTGGCAACCTAGGTAGCTAGATAGTTAAGTCAGCCATCTAATCCACTAGCTAGCTAATTAAGTCACTTAGGTAATTCAGCTGACTAGCCAGCTGGCTCGCTAGGTAGCTTGCTAATTAAGTCAGCTGACTAGACAGCTGGCTACTTAGTTAAGTCACCTAGTTTAGTCACCTGGCTAGCCAGCTGCCTAGATAAATAATAAGCTAGCTAATTCACCTGACTAGAAAGCAGGCAGTTGAGTTAGCCAGCTCTCCAGCTGTTTAGCTAGATATCGAGCTACTTAAGTCAGTTGACTAGCCAGCTAGCAAGTTAATTAAGTCAGCTAGGTAATCAGCAGCCAAGCCAGGTAGCTAGCTAGGTAGAGAGCTAGTTAAGACAGCTGGCAAGCTAGCTGGCTAACTAGCTAATTCAGTTAGTTGAGTCAGCTGGCTAGCCAGCTGGCTAGCAGGTTAAGTCAACTAGTTATGTCATCTGGCTTGCCAGCTGGTTAGCTAGGTAACAAGCTAATTAAATCAGCTGGCTAGCCATCTGGCTAGCTATTTAACTCAGCTAGTTAATTCAGCTGGCTTCCCAGCTGGCTAGCTAGGTAGATAAGTGGTTAAGTCAGCTGGCTAACCAGCTGAATATCTGGTTAAGTCAGCTAGTTAGTTCAGGTGGTCAGGAAACTGGCTTGCTAGCTAAGACAGCAAGTTAAGTCAGCAGGTCAGCCCACTGGCAAGCTAGTTAAATCAGCTAGTTAAGTCAGCTGAACAGCCAACTGGCTAGTTAGGTACCTAGCTAGTTAAGTCAGCTAGTTCTGTCAACTGTTTAGCTAGGTATCTAGCTAGGTAAGTCAGTTAGTTTAGTCAGCTGGCTAGCCAGTTACCTAGCAGTTTACCTATCTAGATAAATCAACTGGCTAGCAAGCTGGGTAGCTAGTTAAGTCACGTAGTTAAGTCAGCTCGCTGGCCAGCAGGTTAGCTAGGAAGTTAGGTAGTTAAATCAGTTGTCAAGCCAGAGGTCTATGTATGTAGATAGCTAGTTAAGTGTCCTGGCAAGCCATCAGGCTATCTAGTTTTGTCAGCTAGTTAAGTCAGGTGGCTATGAAGCTGTCTAGCTCTGTAGGTAGCTAGCTAAGTCTGCTAGCTAGCCAGCTGGCTACTTAGTTAAGTCAGCTAGTTATGTCAGCTGGCTAGGCTGCTGGCTATCTAAGTAGCTAGGCAATTAAGTCAGTTGGTTAGCCAGCTGGCCAGCTAGTAAATTCAGCTAGTTTAGTCAGATGGCTAACCAGCTGGCTAGCTAGTAAGTCAGCGGGTGAAGTCAGTTGTCTAGCCAGCTGGCTAACTAGTTAAAAAGCTGGTTATGTCCGATGGGTAGCCAGCTGGTTCACTAGTTATTTCAGGTAGTGAAGTCAGTTGGCTTGCTAGGTAGATAGACAATTATGTCAGCTGGCTATCCAACTGGTTATCTTGTGAAGTCAGATAGTTAGGGTTAGGGCAGCAAGTTATGAAAGCTAGTTAAGTTTGCTGTCTAGCAAGATGGTTAGCTAGGTAGTTAGGTAGTTAAGTCAATTGGCAAGCCAGCAGCATACATAGGTAGCTAGCTAGTTATGTCAGCTGTCTAGTCAGCTGGCTAGTGAGTTCAGTCACCTAGTTAAGTCAGCTGAAAAGCAGCTGGCTAGCTAGTTAGCTTGCTAGTTAAGTCAGCTGGCTAGACAGCTGGCTAGCTAGATAAGTCACCTAGTTAATTCAGCTGGATAGCCAGCTGGCTACCTATGCATCATACTAGTTAATTCAACTGGTTAGAAAGCAAACCAGCTAGTTAAGACAGCTAGTTAATTCAACTGGCTAGCAAGCTTGCTGGCTAGGTTGTCACCTATTTAAGTGTGTTAGCTAGCCAGCTGGCTAGCTAATTATATCACCTAGTTAAGTCAGCTGGCTATCCAGGTGACTAGAGAGGTAAAGAGCTAGTTAATTAAGCTGTGTAGCCATGTGGATATCTAGTTAAGTCAGCTAGTTTAGTCACCTGTCTGGCCAGCTGTCTAGCTCGTTAATCAACTAGTTAAATGAACTGGTTAGTCAGCTAGCTAGCTAGTTAAGTCAGCACTTTACATGAGTTGGCTAGCTAGCATGCTAGCTAGTTAAAAAGCTAGTTAAATCAGATGGCTAGATAGCTGGCTAGCTAGTTATTTCAGCTAGTAAAGTCAGCTGGCCAGCTAAGTAGATAGCTAGTTAAGTCAGCTAGTTTTGTCAGCTACCAGCTATTTAAGTCAGGTAGTTAAGTGGGCTAGCTAGGTAGATAGCTAGCTATATAGCTAGCTAGTTATTTCAACTAGCAAAGTCAGACAGATAGCTGAGTAGCTAGCTAGTTAAATCAGCCAGTTAAGTCAGCTGGCTTGCAGGTTAAGTCAGCTAGTTAAGTCAGCTGGCTCTCCAGCTGCATTGCTGGGTTGCTAGCTTGTTAATTCAGATGGCTTG
>NW_007243603.1:0-894 GCF_000164805.1 Carlito syrichta
ATCTGTTTCTCAGTGTCTGATTTCTCAGGGCTCTGTGTAAGACCTATAGTCTTCTATTGGTTCATCATCATCTGTGCTGTTTTTCCCCCTCCCTACTTTTTCCTTCCCTCCACGTCACCATCTTCTTTAATTCTGTTATTCAGGGGTAAAGGGAATGGTTTTACTTCTGTTTGTTCAATCTCCTATTCTTTATGTATGTCCTCTTACTTTGTTCAATTCTGAAGTTGCACTGTAGGTTGGAGGTGGTCCTTTTTGCAGTTTTAAGATGTACTTAAGGGGAGAGCTGTGATTCAAAATCTGTCTGCAGGTCCTGGTATTCGCTGACAGGTGTGTGGATAATGTGAAACCCACTTCCCACTGCCCTGGAATCTGTCCATGCAGTGGGGCTGTAAGTTTACTCCCTGAAATAAAATGTGGTTAGCAGAGGGGAGAGAATGGAGCAGATAGTGGGTTGAAGAGGGGAGTGGAGAGATAGCGGAGTAAGGGGGGAAACAAACGAGTGTGCCAACAAATAGAGAGAGAGGCCTATACTGAAACAGATACAAACAATAGACCACAGCTACAGTTGAACCAACTCTCATACAAACAAAAATAAAACATATAGTGATGCTAACATACCAGCTATCCAACCACCTTATTAGTGTGCTGTTCCTGTATACAAAGACATGGTTTACAGACCGAAGAAAAGAGAAGAAAAGGAAAAGGAAAAGAGAAAAAAGGGAACAATACAGTAGGAATAGAATTAAGTCATTAAACTAATAGAATCAATGAAGCACACTCTGAGACATTTCGTTTAAATCCAATGTCCTCTCAGGTCTGATTTCTAGTTTTCTTTTCAAGCTGGTAAATTAGTTTGCAGTTAGAGTCAGTTCCCCTGATCTGCTGTGAAGGACA
>NW_007243603.1:1796-2509 GCF_000164805.1 Carlito syrichta
TGGGATCTGAGGACATGCAGGCACACGTCGACAGGAGGCCAAGGAAGTGCATGTGGTTGTCATACAAATCTGAAGACACACAAGCAAATGTCAGTGGAGGTAGGTGGCATGCATACAAGTGTCATCCAAGGCTATAGATGTGCAAGTGATTGCCAGTGGAGGTGTGGGAGTGTGCGCAGGCCCAAGGGCACACGTGAGTTTCAACTGAGGCCATGGGCACTCACGCTCATGTTGTCTGAAGTCAAGGGCACAAAGCACATATGTTGGCTGAGGCCAATGTCTTGGGTGCAGTTGTTATCTCAGACTGAGGACACAAGCATGAAAGGCGGCTGAGAGCACACATGCAGGTGTCATTCAAGGATGAGGGAGCATGCATGAGGGTTGTAAGAGGCCGAGGATGCATGTACAAACTTTGACAGAAGATGAGGGCATGCTAGCATGTGACATCCAAGGTCAAGAGTGCACATGAATGTCGACAGAGGCTGAGGGCACGTGCATGGGTGTCATCCAAAGCTGAAAATTCATGCATGAGTGTTGGCAGCCGTCAAGGGCAGGCAAGAGAATGTCGGGGAAGGCCAAGGGCATGTGCTTGCATGTCATCTGAGGCCAAGGGAACAAAGTGCAAGTGTCAGCCAAGATTGAGGGTGAGCACATGAGTTTCGTCTGAGGTCAAGGGCATGTGCACGAGAGTCAGCAGAGGGTGAGAGTGCGTG
>NW_007243603.1:2529-12097 GCF_000164805.1 Carlito syrichta
GGTCGAGAGTGCACATGAATGTTGGCAGAGGCCGAGGGCATGTGCATGGGTGTCATCCAAAGTCGAAAATTCCTGCATGAGTGTTGGCAGTGGTCTAGGACAGGCAAGAGAGTGTCAGGGAAGGCCAAGGGTACATGCTTGCATGTCATCTGAGGCCAACGGCACAAAGTGCAAGTTTGAAGGTGAGCACGTGAGTGTTGTCTGAGGTCAAGGACATGTGCAAAACAGTCAGCAGAGGGTGAGGGTGTGTGTGCACATTTCATCCAAAGCCAAGGGAGTGCATGTGAGGGTCAGTGGAGGTAGATGATGCATGCACGGGTGTCATCTGAGGCTGAGGACACAAGCGCAAGTGTTGGCAGAGGAAAAGGGCATGCAGACATGTGTCATTCAAGGCTGAGGGCAAGTGCACAAAAGTCAGCAGATGCTGAGGGCACATGCATGTATTGGTGCTTGCAAGCTAGTGTCATCTGAAGCCAAGGGCATGCATGTGGGTGTTGTCTGAGACAGAGGGTGCACACACAAGACTCAGTGGAGGCCAAGGGTACATATGAGAGTATCCTCCGAGATAAGGGCATGCATATGGTTGTTGTCTGAGGCTGATGGCATGCGCATGAGTGTCAGAAGAGGCTGAAGTCACTCACATGAGTTTCAGCAGAGGCTGGGGGTAAGCACGTGAGTGTCAATGGGGACCGAGGGTGTGCACGTGCGTGTCGGTGGAGGCCAAGGGCACATGCATGAGTGTCAGCAGAGCACAAGGATGCTCACTCAGGTTTTGGATAAGGTCATGGGCACGCACATGAGGGCTGGTGGAGGCTGAGTTCACACAAACGGGTGTAGTCTGAGGCTGAGGACATGCACGGTGACATCTTCTGAGTCTAAGGGTGTATGTATGAGTGTTGCAGAAGCTGAGGGAGCACATGCAGATGTAGTCCAAGTCTGTGGGTGCACACATAAATCTTGACAGAGGGAAAATGCATGGGTGTCATACAAGACTGAGGGCTTGTACTTGAGTTTCGATGGAGGCTGGGGAATGTGCGCTGCTGTTGTCCTAGACCAAGGGTGCAAATCATGGGTGTCAGTCAAGGCTGAGGGCATGCACACGAGTGACAGTGAAGGACAAAGCTGTGCTCACATCTGTCGGTGTGGGCTGAGAGCTCATGCACCAGTGTCACTGGGATCTGAGGGCATGCTTGTGACTGTCGGTGGAAGACGAGTGCATGTGCATGAACATGGAAGTTGACCAAGACTGAGGGCATGCATGAGAGAGTCAGCAAAGGCCAAGAGCACACTCATGGGTTTCATCTGAGGCTGAAGGCATGCACGAGTGTTGATGGTGGCCAAGGGCGGGCATGTGGATTTTGGCCATGGACAAAGGCATGTGCATGAGGATGGGTGGAGGCCAAGGGCACACACGGAGGAGTCAGCAGAGGCTGAAGGCATGTGTTTGGATGTCATCCAAGCTCGTTGACACACGCGTGAGTGTTTTTGGAGGCCAGAGGCATGCATGCATGTGTAGGCAGAGGCAAAGGGTGCATGCACAAGTGTTGGTGGTGTCTGAGGGCACACACGTGAGTGTCAACTGAGGCTGAGGGAGAGCACAAGAGTATAATCAAAGTCTGAGATCATGTACACGAATGTTGGCAGAGGCCAAAGGCAAGTGTGCAGGTGTCATCTGAGGCCATGAACGTGCACATAGGTGTTGACAGAGGCTGTGGTGCATGTACTGGTGTCTTTCAAGGCCAGGGGTGTGTGTGTGTGATTTTTATTGGAGGCCGATTCATATGCACACATGTTGTCCAAGGCTGAGGTCATGCATGCAAATGTCAGTGGAGGGTGAGGGCACATGCACAATAGTCATCCAAGGCCAAGAGTGCACGCATGATTGTCAGCAGAAGCCAAGGACATGCACATTACTCATACAAGGCTGAGGGCCTGCATGTGAGTGTCATGGAGGCCAAGTGTGCTTGTGTATGTGTAAACAGAGGCCAAGGGTGCACACCCGTGTTGGTGGGGTCTGAGGGCATAAGCACGAGTGTTTGCTGAAGCTGAGGAAGCATGCATTGTTGTCATAAAAGTCCAAGGGCACACACGCAAATGTTGGCAGTGGCTAAGGGCACACACACAGGTGTCATCCAAAGCCGTGGGCACACATATGATTTTAGGTGGGGGCCGAGGGAGCATGCATGGATGTCTTTTGAGGTCGAAGGCATGCGCAAGTTATGGTGGAGTCCGGGAGCATGCTTCTTAGTGTCATCCAAGGCCAAGGACTCAAAGCATGGGTGTTGGCTGAGGTTAAGGACTTGAGTGCAGTTGTCATAAGTCATAAGAGGCAAAGTGCATACACAAGAGAGAGGAGGCTGAGGGCATGTGCGCTGCTGTAGACCAAGGCCAAGGGTGTGCATGCAAGAGATAGCAGAGGCCAAGAGTGCAAACTCAGGTGTCAACCGAGACCAAGGGTACACTCACAGATGTTGTCCGAGGATAAGGGAGCACGTGCAAGTTTCAGAGGAGGACGGGGACATGCACATATGTGTCATCCGAGGCCAAGACCTCATGTGCAAGTGTTGGCAGAGGTCTAGGATGAGTGAATGAGTGTTGGGGGAGGCCAAGGTCACATATGTGGTTGTCATTCGAGGCTGAGGGTGCAAAGGGCTAATGTTGGCTGAGGCCAAGGGTGCATGTATGAGTGTCGTCCAAGACTGAGGGTATGTGCACAAAAGTCAGTGGAAGCCAAGGGCACGTGCATGGATGTCGTCCAAAGCCAAGGCCACAAGTGTGAGTGTCGGCTTAGGCCAAGGGCATGCAGAAGGGTGTCATCCAAGGCCAAAGGCACACACGTGAATGTCTGCAGAGGCCAAGGGCACACGTGCCTGTGTTGTCCAATGCCGAGGGATTACCTGTGAGTGCTAGCAAATGCTGAAGGAATGTGTATGAGTGTCAGACGAGGCAGAAAGTATGCACATGAGTGGCGGCCAAGGCTGAAGGCACACATGCAAATGTCTTGGAAGGCCAAGAACGTGGGAGTGGAAGTCAGCTGGGGCCTAGGGCATGTGCACAAGTGTCAGCGGAAGACTAGGGAGCATATATGGTTGTTACCCAAGGCCAACGTTATGCATGTGAGTGTCAGCAGTGATTGAAAGAGCATGTGTGGGTGTCATCTGAGGCCAAAGACATGCAGGTGAGTGACAGTGAATGCCGAAGGCATGTGCACAAATTTTGGTGGAGGTTGAGATCACACACAAGTGTTGGCAGGGACCAAGGAAGTCCATGTGGTTGTTGGCAGAGGTCAAGGGCATGCACGTGGGTATTGGTCGAGGCCAAGGGCACTTGCATGAGAACGAGCGAAAAATGAGTGCACATGTGCAAGTGCTGTTTGAGGCTGACAGCACACACATGTGTGCCAGCAGAGGTGGAAGGTGTGCACCCAAGTGTTGGCCAAAGCTGAGGACATGCACATGTGTGTCAGTGGAGGTTGAGGGCGTGTGTCTGAGTGCCAGCCAAGGACAAGGATGCATGCATGAGTGTCGGCAGAGGCCATGGGCACAAGCTCATTTGAGGTCACTGGCACATAGTGCAAATGTTGGCCAAGGCCAAGAGCACATGTGTGAATTTTGGCAGAGGCCAAGGGCACAAGCGCAGATGTTGTCTGAGATCATGGGCACAAAGTGCAAATGTTGGCCAAGGCTGAGGTAACATGCATGAGTGTAAGCAGTGGATGAGGACACAAGCATGGGTGTCATCTGAGGCCACAGGTACAAAGCACAAGTGTCAGCCAAGGATGAAATCACACAAGTGAGTGTCAACAGAGGCCGAGGGAGTGCATGCAAGTGTCATCCAAGGTTGAGCATCCCACGAGTGTCATTCGAGGCAGATGGTGTGCACATGAGTGTTGGCGGAGGCTGAGGAAAACAGTGCAGGTGTCATATGAGGCCAAGGCCATGTACGCAAGTTTCAGCAGAGAATGAGGACAGGCTCACATGTGCTGTTTGAAGACAAGGGAGCACATGCAGGTGTCAAATGAGGTTAAGGATGCACACAGAGGTCAGCAGAGGCTGATGGAGTGTGCACATATGTCATCCAAGGTCAAAGGTCCTTGTGTGTGGCTCAGTGGAGGCAAAGTGTATACATGTGGGTGATGTCCAATATCAAGGAAGCATGTATGAGTGTCAGCAAAGACCGAGGTCACACTCGTGTTGTAGGCTAAGGGAGAGGCCGCATGCATGAGTGTCTGCAGGGTCCAAGGGTGCACACACGAATGTTGGCTGAAACAAAGGACACATGTGAGGTTGTTGGCAGAGGTCAAAAACATGTGTGTGGGTGTCTGTGGAAGTCAAGTGCTCATGCATGGGTGTTGACCTAGGCCAAGGATGTGCACACAAGAGTCGGCAAAGTTCAAGGACGTGCAAGTAGGTGTCATCCTAGGTTGAAGGCACATGCATAAGGCAGAGCAGAAGCCAAGAGCATGCCCATGGGTGTTGACCAAGGCTAAGGGCATGTGTGCAAGTATCTCAGAGGCCGAGGTGTTGTCTAGGTGTTGTCCTAGGCCAAGGGCAAGCAAGTGTGTGTTGGCGGAGGACAAGGACATGTGCGCGTGCTAAGCCAAGGCAGAAGGCATGCATGTGAGTGTTGTTGAGGTCGAGGGTGCACAAGCAGGTGTCATCAGAGGCTGATGGCACACAGATGTTTTTCAGCAGAGGCCAAGGGCATGCGTGCCTTTACCATCCGAGCCTGAGGTCATGTGCATGAGTGCTGTCAGAGGTTGAGACTGTGCACGGGTGTTGTTCAAAGTCGAGGACATGCAAGCAAGTGTCAGCAGACTCAGAGGGCTGAGGCCAAGGGCATGCATATAAGTGTCGGTGAAGGGCAAGGATGCAACTGTGGGTATTGTCCAAGACATAGGGTGCATGCGCAAGCGTCATCAGAGGATGAGGGCATGCGCATGAGTGTCAGTCAAGGCTGAGGACACGCGTGTGAATGTCACTGGAGGATGAGAGCACACACATGGGTGTCAGCCAAAACAGAAGGTATGCACGCAAGTTTCCCTGAAAGCTGAGGGCATGTAAGCAGGTATGAGTGACTGGTGAGGGCACATGTGCAAGTGTCTGCAGAGGCCAAGGGCAAGTGTGCCGGCATCGGCCAAAACCAAGGCCAAGGCCATGGGCGAGTATGAGGAACTGAGTCAGCCAAAGGCATGCATGGATGTCAGGAGAGGTCAGGGGCATGGGTGTGAGTGTCAATGGAGGATGGGAGCACACGTGCATGTGTCGGCCTTGACCAATGGCATATTCACGAGTGTCATCAGAGGCCAAGGGCAAATGTGTGGGTGTCAGCTGAGGCCAAGGTCACACACTCACATGAGAATCAGCAGCAGTCAAAGAAGAGCACAAGGCTGTTGACCAAGGCCAAGTACATACATGCAAGTGTCGGCATAGACCAAGGGCACCCATGTAGGTTTCAATCGAAGCTGAGGGCATGCCTGTGAGTGTCAACATAGGCTGATAGTATACACACTGATGTTGGCCAATGCTGAAGGCATGCATACAAGTCTTGGTGGACAGGGGCACATGCATGTGTGTTGGCCGAAGCTGAACGCATGCATACGAATGTTGGTGGAGGCTGAGGGCACACATGCTGGCACAGTCAAGCCAAGGGCTTAAACACTTGTGTCATTGAAGACCAGGGGAGCACATATGAGTGTCAGTGGAAGCTGAGGGTTCAACTGTATGTGTCATCTGAGTCTGAGTCCATGTGCATGAGTGTTGGTGGAGGCCAAAGTAGCACATACGAGTGTCATTCGAGGCTGAGGGCACATGCGTGGGTATCAGCCAAGGTCAAGGGTGCTTGCACGAGAGGTGGTGAAGGACTAGAGCATGTGCGTGTGTGTCATCTGAGACAAAAGGTATGTGCATGAAAACCAGCACAGGCTGAAGGTGTAAGCACAGGTGGCAGCATGAATGCATTCACATGGGTGTCAGCAGAGGCTGAGGGTGTGCACACAAGTGTTGGTTGAGGCCTAGAGCACAAGTGCATGTGTTGGCTGAGGCCAAGGGCATGTACATGAGCATCATCAAAGGTTAAGGGCACACAGGCAGGTGTTGCTCAAGGCTGCGAGCACAAAGCACAGTGCTTTCTGAAGCCAAAGATGTGCACGAGTGCTGACAGAGGCCAAACCTTTGCATGTGAGTGTCGGCCGAGGTCAATGGTGCACACACGTGTGTCAGTGGAGGCTGAAGGAACATGCATGAGTGTTGTTTGAGGCTGAGAGCACGTGTGTGAGTGTCAGCTGTTGCCAAGGGCGCACGCACGAATGTCAGTGCAGGCCAAGGGAACACAGAGGTCATCTGGGGCTGAGGTTGCAAAGTACAAATGTTGGGCAAGGTCGAGAGTGAATGTTGGTGGAGGCCAAAGTAGTGCACATGGGTGTTGTTTGAGGCAAGTGTGTGTACACAAATGTCAGCAGAGGCCAAGGGTGCACACACACATGTTGTCTGAGGGCAAGGGCACAGGAGCGAGTGTTGACTGATGCCAAGAGTATGTGTGCAGATGTTGGCCAGGGTCAATGGCATGAACATGAGAGTTAGTGGGGGCAAAGGGGATGCTTGTGGGTGTCTTCCAAGGCTGAGGGTGCATGAGTGGGTATTGTCAGAAGCCAAAGACACAAGCACAATAGTAGGTGGTGGCTGAGGATGTGTACATGGGTCATGTTCAAGTCCAAGGGGCAATGTACAAGAACCAATGGAGGTGAGGGCAAGTGTGTGAGTTTTGGTGAATGCTGGAGGTGCACGTGCAGTGAGGGCTGAGGGCACACGGGCATCAGCAGAGGGTGAGGGCACATGTGTGTGTTTCACCTGAAGCTGTTGGCATGTGCATGGGTGTCAGCCATTGTCAAGGGTGCACACAAGAGTGTTAGCAGAGGCTGAGGGCACATGCTGGTTTCAGCAGAAACCGATGCGCACTCTTGGTTATTGACTAAAACAGGGCGTACATGTTCAAGTAGGCAGAGGCCAAGGGTGCATGCATGGATGTCATCCGAGGTCTATGGTGCACATATGTGTATAGCTGGAAGTCGAGAGTATGCCTGTGAGCGTCATCTGGGGTTGAGAGTGCACACATGAGTGTCGGCAGAGGCCAAGGGCACCCATGTGGCTGTCAGCCAAGGCTGAGGGTGCACATGCAAGAGTCAGCAGAGGCCGAGGTTGCACACATTGGTGTCGGTAAAGGCCAGAGACACACATGCATGTGTCTGATGGGGCTGAGATCATGCACACAAGTGTTGGGTGAGGCCATGGATGTGCATGCAAATGTTGGTGGAGGATGAGGGTGTGCACGTGTGTGTTGGCCGAAAGAGAGGGCACATGTGCAAGAGTTGGTGGAGGCCAAGGGCAAATGCATGGGTATCAGTGGAGGGCGATGACAGGTATGCGGGTGTCAAGGGAGTTTGCAGGTGTATGCAGAGGTGTCATTTGAGGTCGAGGAAGCATGTGTGAGAGTCTGTGGAGGCCAAGGACTCACATGTGGGAGACAGTTGAGGTTGAGGGAATGCACACAATTTTCAGTGGAGGACGAGAGCCCATGCATGGGTGTCAGTCGAGGCCAAGGTCACACATGCAGGTGTCAGCCAAGGTCAAGACACACACATGAGTCAGTGGAGGCAGGAGGAACAAGCGTGGGTACTCATGGAGGCTGAGGGCATGAGTGTCAACTGAGGCTGAGGGTGCACAGGCGCTTATTAGCAGAGGCTGAAGGAGCATGCGTGTGTGTCATTTGAGGCCGAGAGGGCAAGCATGAGTGTTGCTGGGGACTGTGGGAGCACATGAACGTGTCTTCCAAGGCTTAGGGCACATGCATGAGTATCAGTGGAGGCCTCCTAAGTGTCAGCAGAGGCCAAGGGGGCACGCATGGTTGCTGGCAGAGGCTGAAAGTGCACTCGTAGGTGTTGGCAGAGGTCGAAAGTGCACTCGCAGGTGTTGGCAGAGGCCGAGGACGTGTGTGCTGGTGTTGGCCAAGGCCAAGGGTGCTCACATGGAAGGTGGCAAAAGATGAAGGCATGCATGGGTGCTGTCCAATGCTGAAGGTGTGTTTGTGAGTACCAGCAGTGTTTGAGGGGACACATGTGAGTGTCAGAGGAAGCAGAGGGAGCACCATGGGTGTTGTTCAAGGCCGAGGCTGCATGCGTGAATGACAGTGAAGGCCAAGGGAGTGTGTGCAAGTTTCAATGGAGGCTGAGGGTATGCACGCAAGTGTCCACAGAGGCCGAGGGTGCACACACAGGTGTCAGCAGAGGCCAAGTGCATGCATCTGGGTTTCAGCCAAGGCCAAAGACACTCACGCAAAAGGTGGTGAAGGACGAGAGGACATGCAGGTGTCGTCCTAGGCAAAAGGCGGATGTGTGAGTGTCAGCAGAGGTCAAGGGCATACACGTGGGTGTCAGCATTTGGGCAGGTGTCAGTGGAGGCTGAGGACGTTGTGCATGTGTCGGCCATGATCGAGGGCACACACGCAAGTGTTGGCTGTGGCCGAGGGCACATATGTGTAAATTGAGGCCAAAAGTGTGCCTGTGAGTGTCAGTAGAGGTTGTGAGCTTGCACATGGGTGTCAGTCGAGGTCAAGGGTGTGGACATGGGTGTCATCAGAGGTCGAGGGTGCACATCTGAGTGTTGGCAGAGGACTAGGGTGTGCACGTGAGGGCCACACATGCAAGTGCAGGCAGTGTCTGAGAGTGCGTAGCCAGTTGACAGCTGAGGATAAGGGCAAGTGTGCAGGTGTTGGCAGCAGCTGAGGGCACACATGTGAATGTCAGCTGAGGCCAAGGGCATGCTGCTGAGTTTCAGCCAAGGCCTAGGGTGCTTGTGTGAGTATCAGCAGAGGCCAAGGTCACATGTGCAGGTTCATCCAAGGCTGAGGGCACAAAGTGCAAGTGTCAGCCAAGGCCAAGACTGCGCCCCTGAGTGCTGACCAATGCTGAGGGCATGCTCACGTCAGCAGAGTCTGAAGAGGTGTGTGTGAGTGGTGTCTATGGTTGACATGCGAGTGATTTTGGCAGAGGCTGAGCAAGCGTGTCCAGATGTGGTCTGAGGCAGAGAGCATGTGTGTGAGTGCTGGCAGAGTGCAAAATTGCATGCACAGGTGTCTTCCAAAACTAAGGGCATGAGTGCCAGCAGAGTCTGAGGGGGTGTGTGTGAGTGTTGTCTGTGCTTGACACATGGGTGAATTTGGCAGAGACCGATGAAGCATGTGTAGATGTGGTCCGAGGCAGAGAGCATGTGTGTGAGTGCTGGCAGAGTACAAAATTGCATGCACAGGTGTCTTCCAAGACTAAGGGAGTGAGTGTCTGCAGAGTCAAAATTTGCATGTGGGTGTTGTTTGACACCAAGGGACGCACATGAGTGTCAGCAGAGGCCAAGAACTTGCATGCTGGTGTCATCCGAGGCTGGTGGAGCGCAAGTGAGAGTCGGCAGTGGCTGAGGTCACATGCACGGGTGTCATCCAAGGCCAAGGTTGTGCAAGCATCAGCAGAGGCCAAGGGCACAAGTATGAACTTCATCTGAAGTCGAGGGTGCTTGCATGA
>NW_007243604.1:0-985 GCF_000164805.1 Carlito syrichta
GGTACTAATTACACAGAAGAGTCAATCAATGGAGCACAGATCTTAGAAGAGATCAAGTCAATGAGGCAGTGATCACAGAGGAGGGCCAATCACTGGGACAGCCACCACAGAAGAGGACAAGTCTCTGGAGCACCCATTACAGAGGAAGACCATGTACTTGGCACCCAACACAGTTGAGGGGCATTCACTGAAGCAAACATAATAGAAGGGGTCAAGTCATTGTTGCAACGATCTTAGAGGAGGTTTGGTCATGGGGACATGTCTCACAGAGGAGAGTTAGTCACTACTGCAACCATTATAGAGGCCCAGTCATTGGGACATATGTCACAGAGGAGAGTCAGTCACTGTGACAGCCATTAGAGAGGACTCCAGTCCCTGGGGCACACATCAAAATGAAGAGATTTTAATTGTGATTCTTGATTTGGAGGAAGAGAAGTTTCTGTGGCACCAGTCATGAAGAATTTCCTGGCAATGGAGCACCTACTAAGAAAGATTCACAATCACTGGAACGCTCTTCATAGGGGACAATTATTATGGAGGACACCCAAAAACTGGGATCTTCATCACAGAAGAGAGGTAATTATTGTGACACTCATTGTGTAGGAGGCAATGTTAAAAGAATATCATTTCAGAAGAGGTCTAGTATCTGGGGCACCCATTGCAGAGCATAGCCAGTCAGTAAGACACCCATAACAGAAGAGACTCAGTCATTACAGCCCCCGAAAGGGGTTCAACCAATCACAGAGACACCTATCGAAGAGGATGAATAGCTGCTGGGGCACCTATTATATAAGCAGGCCAGTCACTGGGACACAAATCACAGAGGAGGCACAGTCACTGTAGCACACATTGTGGAGGAGACTCATTCACTGGGACACATAAAAAAATGAGGACAATTCTCTAGGCTACTCATTATGAATGAGGTCCATTAATGTGAAACCCATCACAGAGGAGGGCTAGTCATTGATGGAACCCTTATGGACTA
>NW_007243605.1:0-1196 GCF_000164805.1 Carlito syrichta
CGGAAAGAGAGGACTCATATACAGGACACTGCATGGCCTATAACTAAGGAAGAATAAAGAATCTTGGTTGTATGAGTCCTCAATCCAAAAATTCCCAGGGTGTCTGCTATGGGACAAACAAGAAACACTTCTTCGATCTCCACATATGTTTTGGAGCAATTTAGCATGCGGATATTATGAAACACTCATTTCAGGACTCCAACAACATTGTGGTACTCTTGAAAGTTGTAAACAGGTATCGGGCACTCCAAGCCCGTTAGGTTCCTCGGAACAACTAAGGCCAGATTTCAGGACAAAAAGAATCATCTTGTCATATTTGGATGTAACTCTGCACTCAGGGTGAACCGTGTATTCCTTCATCTTCTGTTTCTCTTTTTATTTTGAAAGGGGACAAGGGTTTTGCAGATGCTAAATGTTTAGTATGTCTTTTTAAAGGTAACCAGGAATCATGGATTCCACGTCCCTAGGAAACTTCTTGGCATCTGTCTTTTTGTATACAGCGTTTGGAATCCACATCAACAGGGAAAATCAGGGTATCTTGCTGAGAACGAAAAGGAAAACCGGTTCTAGGAGTTCTCATTAACCGGAATCCACAGGTCCCCTTGATAAGGTTTAATCAGCAATCTGGGCTTCTGGATCCCTACATTTTTCAGAGCTACTTGCTCCATGGATACGCTAAAACTGTCATTACAAATCCACAGGAACTTTCTGGTCCTCTTATTAGTTGTAATCAAGGATCTGGCCCTACAAATCCTTTTGTGTCCTAGGAACATCTACAACCATAATCATTGTCCTCAGAATCAAAAATCATATTGGTACAAAATCCCTCAATTCAGGTGACCTCAAACTACAGAAAATTCATGTGGGTGTGCAGGTCGGAATTGGGATGTTGTGCTTTGAAGATTCCACATTTTGGGGAGGTCATGTGAAAGGGAAACAGGAATCTTGGATTCCAGATCCCAGAAAATATTATGGGTTTATTTCTCTTGATATCCAAGCAACTGGAATACTCGGTCACCGCGAACTGTCTCAGCATCCTGCAGAGTGAAGCAGGAAGCTGGCTAATAGGAATCAACATATACAGGTAAGTACACATCATATTGCTAAGGAAACATAAGGAATCTTGGTTTACATGAGTCCTCAATCCCGACAACTAAAGGCCGTCTTCCTAAGAGGTAACCAGAAATCAAGTTTTA
>NW_007243606.1:0-981 GCF_000164805.1 Carlito syrichta
TATTGCGGTTAATGAGACCTCCTAGAACCGTATTTCCTTTTTGTTCTCAACAAGATGCCCTGATTTTCCTTGTCGATGTGGATAACAAACTCTGTATACAAAAAGGCAGATGCCCAGAAGTTTCCTAGGGACGTGGAATCCATGATACCGGGTTACCTTTAAAAACACATACTAAACATTTGGAATCTGCAAAACCCTTGTCCCCTCTCAAAATAAAAAGAGAAACGGAAGGTGAAGGATTACACGGTTCACCTTAAGACCAGCGTTACATCCAAATATGGCAAGGAGATTCTTTTTGACCTGGAATCTGGCCTTAGTTGTTCCAAGTAACCTACCAGATTTGGAGTGGCCAATACCCGTTTACAACTTTCAAGAGGACCAGAATGTTGCTGGAGTCCTGAAATGAGTGATTCGTTATATCCACATGCTAAATTACTCCGAAACATTTGGGGAGCTTGAAGAACTGTTTCTTGTTTGTCCCATAGCAGACACGCTGGGAATTTTTTGGATTCAGGACTCGTACAACTAAGATTCTTTATTCTTCCTTAGTTAGAGGCTGTGTAGTGTCCTGTATATGAGGACACTCTTTCCCTAGATTCCTGTTTTGAAACCCTGATTCTTGTTTAGCTCTTAGCAAGACGCCAAGAAGATTTTTTGATATAGGAACCATGTAAAACAGATTTCTTCTTTTTTCTTAGCAAGAGGCCATGTAGTTTCCTGTATATGAGGATGGTTATTACCCACATTCATGCCTCGAATCACTGATTCTTCTTTACCTGTCAGCAACATGACCTGTCGATTTTCAGGACTGAGGACTCGTATAACCCAGATTCCTTCTTTTTAGCAACAAACGTGCAGTTGCCTGTATATGAGTACTCCCTTTCTCAGATACATGCGTCGAAAATGCGATGCTGGTTAGAACCTAGGAAGGCACCGTGTAGTTTATTGGGGATTGAGAAACATGTCACCCAGATTTCCTAT
>NW_007243607.1:0-1342 GCF_000164805.1 Carlito syrichta
AATGAAAAAGATGGAACTTCCCCAAATCATTTTACGAAGCCAACATCACATTGATACCCAAGCCCAGGTAAAGATCCAACAAAGAAAGAGAACTACAGACCAATATCTTTGATGAACATAGATGCTAAAATTCTCAACAAGATCCTAGCAAACCGGATTCAGCAATACATCTCAAAAATCATCCACCATGACCAAGTAGGCTTCATTCCTGGCATGCAAGGCTGGTTCAACATTCGTAAAACCATAAATGTAATTAAATACATCAACAGATGTCAAAACAAAAACCGCATGATCATATCACTAGATGCAGAAAAAGCTTTTGATAAAATCCAGCACCCCTTCTTGATAAAAACCCTTGAACATCTAGGCATACGGGGAACATACCTCAAAATAGTAAAAGCCATCCACGAGAAACCCACAGCCAGCATGCTCCTAAATGGACAAAAATTGGAACCAATTCCCCTGAAAACTGGAACTAGACAAGGATGCCCACTCTCTCCCCTCCTGTTCAACATAGTATTGGAAGTCCTGGCTAAAGCAATAAGAGAAGAGGAGGCAATCAGAGGTATTCAAATAGGAAAAGAGGAAGTCAAATTATCTCTCTATGCAGATGATATGATGGTGTACCTTGAAAATCCAAGAGAATCTGTCAAAGGCCTCCTTACATTGATGAAAGCCTTTGGCAAAATCTCAGGATACAAAATAAATGTACAAAAGACAATCGCATTTCTCTACACCAATAATAAACAAACAGAAACCCAAATAAAAAACACAGTTCCATTCACAATAGCCACAAAAAAAATGAAATACCTTGGCATCTTCCTAACCAGAGACGTTAAAGACCTTTACAATGAAAATTACAAAACACTGCTCAAAGAAATCAAAGCTGACACGAACAAGTGGAAAAATATCCCATGCTCATGGATCGGAAGAATCAACATTGTGAAGATGTCCATCTTACCTAAGACAATCTACAAATTCAATGCAATACCCATTAAATTACCAACAACATTCTTCTCAGACCTAGAAAAAACAACACAGGAATTCATATGGAAACACAAACGTCCAAGAATAGCCAGAACAATCCTCAGTAAAAAAAACAAAGCAGGTGGTATCACAATACCAGACTTCAAACTTTACTATAAAGCTACAATCATCAAAACAGCTTGGTATTGGTACAGGAACAGGTATATAGATCAATGGAACAGAATTGAGATTCCAGAAGCAAAACCTCAATTCCTCAACCAACTCATCTTCGACAAAGCCCCCACCACCTACCAGGGGGGAGAAGAGAACCTATTCAGTAAATGGTGCTGGGAAAACTGGGTGACCACATGCAGAA
>NW_007243608.1:0-707 GCF_000164805.1 Carlito syrichta
AAAAAAGATACCTGCACACGTATGGTTATCGCAGTGTTGTTCACAATAGCAAGAAACCTGGAAACAACCATGCTGCCCATCAAAAGAGGACTGGATTAAAAAAATGTGGTACATATACACGATGGAATACTATGCAGCCATAAAAAAGAACAAAATCTTGAATTTTGCTGCAACCTGGATGGAACTAGAGTCTATAATACTGAGTGACCTCTCACAAAAACAAAAATCCGAATATCACATGTTCTCACTCATATAATGGACCTTGAACATCCAATGCAATACTATAAGAAAATGACTGATGGTACTGGGAAACTATGGGGGGGAGGGGGTTGGGATTAACAGTAGCAAATATCTGTCAGGGGATGGAAAAACACTTCTTATCTACAGGGTGCCTGAATGAAACGTCATTGTACACCTAACCTTTAACTGTACCCCACAAAACCATAATAAAAAATACTGATTAATGAAAAAAAAAGAATCTGTGTATGATTCTGATGTTTTTGGAGACAGTCTGGCTCTGTGGCCAAGGCCAGGACCCAGGGACATGACCGTTATTCTCTGCCAGCTTTGAAATTGCGAACTCTGGTGATCATGCCACGTCAGCTTCTGGAGTGGTCGGGATGACAGGCACCACAACCCCAGACCACCTGTTTTGATGGGTGCAGAGACAGGGGTCTCTCTGCATGACCCAGTCTGGCCTTGAGCTC
>NW_007243609.1:0-411 GCF_000164805.1 Carlito syrichta
TACAGTAGTCCTGGGTTTGGTCTTCTAGTAAGCATAGAAAGGGGTGATTAGTGTCTTGCAGGCTTATTGAGGGCTTTAAGTTGAGGGAAATAGGTTTTGAGCAATTGTTTATGGGGCACGTTTTTGTGTCTAAGTCCTTGACTGTTTCTATCCCTCTGACCATGTAAAGTTCGCGGATGGTGAACCGATAATGGAAGACGGACAGGGTAGTGGGCTTGGTTTGAAAAACGACAGCAAGGAGGAAGGCAATGATCATGTTGGGTCTTATTGATAGTGAGCAGAGGAGGGGATTGAGCAACCCGCACCAAAGAGCAGCACTATGTACAGCAATGTGAAAGTAGGAGGAAAAGAAGGAGTAGGAAGAAAGGCAGTACTATTAGTAAGGGAAGAACGAAATTGATGACCATTTGG
>NW_007243610.1:0-792 GCF_000164805.1 Carlito syrichta
GAGGCTAAAGGAGAAAGATGGCCTGATACCATCATGTTGAGGCTGCAGTGACCATGGATTTTCCACTGTATTCCCACCCGGGCATCAGAGTCAAAATCCAACCTAATATATAAGTATTTACAATAATCAGGATTCAGAAAGTTAGGTCTTATAATTATACTCCTATGTAATCTTTATTTCAATAATCAAAATGACTTATAACCAAAAAACAAGAAACAAAATATGACCTATAAAAAAGATCACTAGTAACAATCCTTCCATAAATTACTCAATAGTATATGGTCATCATATACTTACAATCGTGGGTTAGATAGAATATATTAACACTTATGGCAACATAACAATTTATTGTATGGACAACAAATGTTAATACTTTATAAACAATTCAGTTCATTAAAAGAAACAAATTTACATAGCCTAAATAAACCTTCAAATTTCACTGTAATCTTGCTAGCAAACCAGGTTACAAACATTCAAGCATTTCTGTTCTTCTGATAGTGGGATATATGTGCCAACAGCTTTCTTCAGTTATAAAAAAATGAATCTGATTGTTTACTAAACATAAACTTACAATATAGACATTTTAAGAAAGTAATTATCTTTGTTGTCTATGAAAATATTTATTTATATCATATCAAATTATACTTATGGCTTGTTAAGTATTGATACTATGACGATGTACCAAGATATTAATGTTCTGGTCTCATTTTTTCATTAGCATGTAAGACAAATTACTTCTAAAACTCTTAATGATCATTTTTCATTTAATTCCAAAGAAAAATGTTATCCTGA
>NW_007243611.1:0-3295 GCF_000164805.1 Carlito syrichta
CTCATATTTTGTTTCTTGTTTTTTGGTTATAAGTCATTTTGATTATTGAAATAAAGATTACATAGGAGTATAATTATAAGACCTAACTTTCTGAATCCTGATTATTGTAAATACTTATATATTAGGTTGGATTTTGACTCTGATGTCCGGGTGGGAATACAGTGGAAAATCCATGGTCACTGCAGCCTCAACATGATGGTATCAGGCCATCTTTCTCCTTTAGCCTCCTGAGTAGCTGCTGCCACAAATGTTTGCCATCATGCCCAGCCAACTATTGGGTTCATTTTTAAGACAAGGTCTCACCAAGTTGCTCTGGCTGGCCTTGAAGCCCTAGACTAAGGCAGTTTGCTGTATTTTGCCTCCCAAAGTCCTGGAATTATATGCATGTGCCACCAGGCTCAGTCTCTTGTTTCCTTTCTAGTCATCTGGTGCTGTGTTGGAAGCACTTGTCCCCTGAAGTCATCTACCTCTAACTCCTGTGATGTGGGTTCTGGACTCTGGAATATCTTCAACATTTATATCTTGATATACTTCCCTTTCCACTGTTTTGCCATAAATACAATGATTCTTAGTTATTTCCTTGATTTACTCTGGATAGAACAAATGTTCATATGGAAACATTAACATCACATGGTGTGTGAAACAGAATCTCACAACACTTGCATTAATCACCTGGCAGCAGGAAGTGGTCCCAAAATTATTGACTGATACACTTTGTGTCATAGCTAATTTTATGCAGTTATGAGTTAATATGGTATCTTTACATTTATTTACACATTTCCCAACTGCTGATGGTGCCATGTATACCCTGTAAGTGCATAAAGTATAAGTTTACCTCTGTATGATAGATTTGTATATCTTTATGATAGTAAATATCAAAACAGACAAGAATATACTTCTATCTGATGTCTTTATGACATTTTAAAAGTATATTTCTGCCGGGCTCTGTGGCTCAGTCTGTATTCCTAGTGCTTTGGGAGGCTGAGGTGAGTGGATTGTCTGAGCCCGCCGGTTTGGGACCCACCTGGGCAACTTGGAAAGACTTCATCTCTACAATAAATAAAAATAAATAAATAAAGTATGTTTCTTTTTTTCCCTTTTTTAAGGGGGGGTTGGAATCTCACTCTGTCACCCAGACTGGAGTGCAGTAGCCACTCCCAGCCACCGCAGCCTCGCCTGCTGGGCTCCGGCGATCCTTCCGCCTCAGCCTTCCGAGTAGCCGAAATTACAGGCGCGTGCTACCATGCCCGGCTAATTTTTGATTTATTGTAGAGATGAGGTCTCGCTGCCCAGGTGGATCTCGATCCCATGGGTTCAGGTAATCCACTCACCTCAGCCTCCCGAAGGTGCAATGTTACAGGCTGAGCCACCAAGCCCGGCTAAAAGTATATTTCTAAACTATGGTTCTTCTGTGCATTTCTTTTAAGTGATCACAAATTGTCCAAAAAAAGAATTCCAGTGTATTTGTTGAAAAAACAAGAACCTATGGAGGTCAAACCCGTGTTCTTCCTAGACTAAAAGTACAGTGAGAAAAATAGATGTGGAAATAACAGGACAGGATAATCTTGACTAACCCTATTTGAAAAACAGTCAAGCCAAAATAATTATGAATATAATCAACATAAAATGTATGAGATAAATATAAAATTAGATTGAGCTGATAACAGTACGGAGTGGAAATATTGAGTACAATTTATATACTCAATGTGTCAAAGTCCAAGTGATAATATTTTGATTACAGTTCCACATAAATGGTGACTTGAATGTAAAATATGAAACATTTCTCCAACATTTATGTAGTGGTTTGAGCAAAATATGTGAAAAAATAAAAGGTCATATCCAAAGATTTGATGATATATGAGTTTGTAAAATAACCTGACATAAATTCCTAAATTTGGAATTAATGTGTGTCAAAAATAGAAAGATAAAACAGTAGTAAAAGCAATATTAGTCAAACTGCATGATATCACAAAAGAAGAAAACACCTAAAAGCAGTGAGGGGCAAGGCATGGTGACTCTGGATTTTTCCCAATATACTGGGTGGCTCAGGGGGGAGAATGTCATGAACCCAGGGATTTGAGAGCAGCATGGGCTATAAAAATAACAAGCCGGGCTTGGTGGCTCAGCCTGTAATCCCGCACCTTTGGGAGGCTGAGGTGAGTGAATTGCCTGAGCCCGTGGGTTCAAGACCCAGCTGGGCAGTGAGACCTCATCTCTACCATAAATCTAAAAATCAGCCGGGCGTGGTGGTGCATGCCTGTAATTCCGGCTACTCGGAAGGCTGAGGCGGAAGGATCGCCAGAGCCCATCATGTCGAGGCTGCGGTGGCCGGGAGCGGCCACTGCACTCCAGTCTGGGAAACAGAGTGAGACTCCAACTCAAAAAACAAACAAACAAACAAAAAAACAAAAAATTTGTTGCGTGTGGTAGTGCATGTTGTCCCAAGGTACTCAGGTGACTTAGTGGAAGAATTGCCTGAACCCATATGTTGAGCCATAATCATGCCACTGAACTCCAGCCTGGCTGGCAGAGAGATGCCACTCAAAAATGTGTATGTATTTAAATTTTAAATAGAAGTATATAAATGAATATAAATACAAAACAAAACTACACTAAAAGCACTAAGGGTATTCCCAAAACTTGTGTGTTCTTGAAAACAGGGAAACTAGTATTAACAGTGCTGATACAAAGTATTATTAAAAGTAGAATTGGATATGTTTAAAGAATAGGAAAAAAGAGAAATATTTTCCAGATAAAAACCCGAGAGATTTGATTACCAAGAGCAGCTTCTAAGAAGCATACTCTGAGAAGAAAAAGTCATACTTTTGTTAGAAAATATAATGGTAGTGAAAGTGTAAGGGACATAATGAGAGAATCAATTTATGGTGGATACTGAGTTACAAACACCGTGTTGATGGCAACGTCGGATTTTAAAATATTTAGATAGAATAAAAGTGTAGTTCCACCCATTTTCTTTAATATAACAGATTCTGTGCTTCCTAAATGACAAATGAATCATCTGGTTTTTAGAACATTATCCGTCACTGACTTAATATGTGATGGACCAGCTGGACTCGGTGGCTCAGCCTGTAATCCTGTGCTTTGGGAAGCTGAGGTGAGTGGATTGCCTAAGCCCATGCAGGTTTGAGACCCATTTGGGCAACTTGGTGAGACCTCATCTATAATAAGTAAAAAACTAGCCATGCATGGTAGCGTGTCCCTCTAGTTCCAGCTACTTGGAAGGCTGAGGTGGAAGGACCACCAGAGCCCAGTAGGTCAAGGGTGCAGTGGCCGT
>NW_007243611.1:3358-4926 GCF_000164805.1 Carlito syrichta
CCTGGAGCGGCCACTGCACTCCAGTCTGGGTGACAGAGTGAGAATCCAACTCAAAAAAAGAAAAATATATATATATATGTGATGGGCCTTCCATTGCATATAATATTGGTTACTCTTTTATCAGAACTCATTTGTAATTAAGGACTTACTGTGCATGGGACACTGACTCCAAGACTCTGAACAGTCTGAAGGGCTGGGTCATCTCTGCCTAACATGGGTGAATAAGACCAGCAAGAAACAAACACACTGGAAGATAAAGTCTCTGCACATATGTAAGCTTCAATCACCAGTGAAAAACAGCAAGGTCCCTACCTTTCTACCACTGTTGCTTTGATCATGTAGTGCATTTGAATTTATGTCTTATTCTACTTTTAAACTTTGTATTCCCTGGATTTCTCAATCTTTGTAAAAAGTCATTATCACACTGCTTTACTTTCCTAATCCTTGTTGTGTATAATATCATCCTATTCTTTTCAGATTTTTATGGATTTCCAATTTAAATCCATAAAAATTTTCTTTTGTGCAAAAAAAAAGTTTTTTTTTCCTCCAGTATAAAAATAGCTGGAGTCCGTATCATTATCCGGCTCAATTGATAAACTGATTAGAGGATATCAACTTAATAATACCATTTAAACTTTCTTCCAAAAATGTTCTTTTATTACTTTTTATTTCTATTATTTTTCAGAAATATTATATACTACCTTATCATTTGATTTTTAAATGTATAATTCCTTTCTAAAAGTGTCATAATATCTTTTCTTTTTTTTTTTTTTGAGTTGGAGTCTCACTCTGTCACCCAGACTGGAGTTCAATGGCTGCTCTCGGCCATCGACCTGCTGGTCTCCGGTGATCCTTCCACCTCAGTCTTCCAAGTGGCTGGAACTACGGGTGCACGCTACCACGCTCAGCTAATTTTTAATTTATTGTAGTGATTAGGTCTCGCCAAGTTGCCCAGGCGGGTCTCGAAACCGCGGACTCAGGCAATCCACTCACCTCAGCCTCCCAAAGGTGCGGGATTACAGGCTGAGCCACCAAGCCCGGCTACAATATCATTTTAATATGTTAACATGATCATATGACTTTCTCACTGATTCTGTTAATGTGACTAATTGTATTGATGGATTCCCAAATGCTGAATCTCCTATTCATTCCTGATGTAAAGGGAGATCGATCATGATGTAATGTTACAAAGTGCTGGCACAATGCTTCTAATAATTTTTACATTTCTACTCAAATGTGATTTTTCTACAAAGAATGGATTTAAAATCCTTAGTATGGAAAAGAAATTGTGTGTTGGCATTGTCCCCATCCTGGGAAACCAGGTTTTCTATTCTATTTCTTTTTTTTCTTCTATAATTTTTGTTTTAAAATTTAGGGAACAATTTAGGGTGTATGTATAGTTTGGGTACCTTTGTTGATATTATGTCCTCCCACTCCCATGGCTATGTTCCAATACTGTCACTTTCTGATAGTATTCTGAATAATGTTCAGGGTCAACTTATGAGTGAGTTCACATAGTACTCAGATCTTTGTTATGTGATACATCACTGAGAATTTTTTTTTCTTGG
>NW_007243611.1:5811-14191 GCF_000164805.1 Carlito syrichta
CCTTTTTTTTTTTTGAGTTGGAGTCTCACTCTGTTACCTAGGTTGGAGTGCAGTGGCCGCTCCTGGGTTCCAATAATCCTTCTGCCTCAGTCTTCCAAGGAGCTGGAACTACAGGTGTTTGCTACCATGCCCAGCTAATTTTTGATTTATTGTAGAGATGAGGTCTTGCCAAGTTGCCTGCGTGGGTCTTCAACCTGCAGGCTGAGGCAATTCACTTGCCTCAGCCTCCCAAAGTGCTGGGATTACAGGTGGAGCTACCAAGCCCGGCTAACTACTTCGGTTTCTGTAGTTCAATGTCTACCATAATTTGGTTTAAGAAGGCCCTTTCATTTTATCTTCAAACAGAAGAACAATGTTTCTTTCTTTTTTTTTTGAGTTAGAGTCTCACTCTGTCACCTAAGATGAAGTGCAGTGGCACACTCATGGCCACCCCAGCACTTACATGCTGGGCTCTGGTGATCCTTTTGGCTCAGCCTTCCAAGTAGCTGAAACTATAGGTATGCACAACCACACCTTGCTAATTTTTGATATATTGCATAGATGAGGTCTTCCCATGTTTACCGGGATGGTCTCAAACCCACGGGCTCTAGCAATCCAATCACCTCGGCCTCTCTACGTGCTGGGATTACACATTGAGCCATCAAGCCCAGTGATCTTTCCTTCTAAAACTGTGCCCCTTAGAAGCAACTATTGACAATGAATTCTCTCAGGTATTTTTTGTTTCCGTGGAAAGTATTTCAAATTACCTTTATTCATGAAAGATACTGAATGTTTAAGAGCAAGTGTTGTGAGAATCTGCTTAGCATACTCTGTGTCACTGCTGTCTGTATATGAGCTGTTGGGCTCCTAGAGTCAATCAAGGAAATCAGAGAAAGTGAATATGCATATGGCAAAAAAGGGGAGAGGAAAGGGTCTCAAGATGTACCACACCAGAGGAGTTAACAGCAGATGACTTAATGGAGGGGAGTATTTCCAGCCCAGTGTCAGGTGACTAGAAAGAAGACACAGAAGAGGCTGAGTGTGGTGATTAATGCCTGTAATCCCAGCAGTTTGGGATGTTGAGATGAGAGTATTGTCTGAGTCCAGGTATTCAAGACCACCCTCTATGATAAATCAAATTATTAGTTAGACATGGTGCCACATTCCTGTGATTCCAGGGACTCAGGAGGCTAAGGGAGAAGGATTGAGCCCAGCAGGCAAAGGCTGCAGTGGCCATGAGCCTGCCACTGCACTCCTGCCTGGGTGACAGCAAGACTGACAAAAAGAAAAAGACCATATCAGCAGTGTCAAAAATAATTCAGCATTACACAAGCTGGCAGAAGTGTCCTGATTACAAATTGCTTTTCAATCTTTTATAACAGGGACCTTTCTACTATAGGGCACTAAATCTAAAGCATATAGCTGAGGTAAAATGGGTGCCATATGGAAACATTTTGAGAAAAATGAAAGTGTAAAAACATCAGACAGAAATTAAGATGTGTTTCTGAAAGCTGCATTAAGTGTCCAGCCTCTCTTACCTCTCCTCATCTCTTCCGCCTCTGTCAACCAAAACAGCAAGACGATGCTCTCCTGTTTCACCTCATCCTCCGCTTCTCATGGTGTAGATGGCAAGGAAGGAGAACTTTATGATGGCACACTTTCATTTAATGAACTACAAAGATATACTTTCTTCTTCATGATTTTCTAATTTTTTTTTGGTTTTGAATTCAGTGAATTCCTGTGCAGGTTTGTGACATGGGCATATTGTGTGATGGTGAGATTTAAGCTTCTGTTAAACCCACCAAACAGGGAAGATGGTGCCCAATAAGCAGTTTTTCAATGCTTGGCTCCCTCCCCCCACCTTCACTAGTCCTCAGTGTTTGCTATTCTCACCTTGATGTCTCTGTGTACCCAGTATTTAGCCCTCAATTATATGTGAGAACATGCAGTATTTGGTTTTATCTTTCTGGACTAATCTGTCTACATTTTTGTAAAACTACAATTTATAATACACATAACATACAAAGTATGTTAGTATAGTGTTTGTATAGAATCCACATGTAAAATCAATGCCATTTCACATCTCTTGGTATCTTCGGTCTCCTACGTACAGCCACCAACTCCCTTTAAGAAAATATTTTCCAGGCTTGGTGGCTCAGCCTGTAATCCCAGCACTTTGGGAGGCCAAGGTGAATGGATTGCCTGAGCCTGTGGGTTTGAGACCCACCCGGGCAACTTGGTGAGACGTGTCTCTACAATAAACAAAAAATTAGCTGGGTGTAGTAGTGCACGCCTGTAGTTCCAGCTACTTTGAAGGCCAGGCAGAATGATCACCGGAGCCCAGCAGATTGAGGCTGCGGTGGCCGGGAGCATGTCACTGCGCTCCAGTCTGGGTGACAGAATGAGACTCCAACTCCAAAAAGCAAAAAATTTATAGTTAGTTATGAAACATTTATTATACCACAAACACTGTCTTGTTGCTATTCCCTTTAATAGTCAGAACAACACAAAGTAAAAGCAACTCCTTGACTTTTCAAGTTTTACAAGTTATCACCTGAACAAATTGGCCTTGTAAAATCAATAAAATGAAGTATGTTAATCCTACAAAGTGATTTCTGTGGTATTCTTCAGTTGACAGCAAACATGGAAAGTATTCATTGAAATGTAACTAGGAGCCGGGCTTGGTGGTTCAGCCTGTAATCCCGTGCCTTGGGAGGCTGAGGTGAGTGGATTGCCTGAGCCTTTGGGTTCAAGACACGCCTGGTCAACTTGGTGAGACCTCATCTCTACAATAAATAAAAAATCAGCTGGGTGTGGTAGCGCGCTCCTGTAATTCTGGTTACTTGGAAGGCTGAGGCAGAAGGATCGCCGGAGCCCAGCAGTCGAGGCTGTGGTGGTCAGGAGCGGCCACTGCACTACAGTCTGGGTGACAGAGTGAGGCTCCAACTCAACAAAAAAAAGAAAGAAAGAAATGTAACTAGGACAGACTGTGGCTCACCCTGTAATCCCAGCAATTTAGGAGACCATGGTGAGTGGATTCCCTGAGAGGTCGGGTTCAAGACCAGCCCGGCAACTTGGTGAGACCTCATCTCTACAGATAATCAAAAAATTGATGGGGCATGGTGGCACTTGCCTGTTGTTCCAGCTACTTGGAAGATTGAAGCAGAAGAATCACCTGAGCCCAGCACTTGAGGCTACAGTGACCAGGAGCATGTCACTGCCAGCCTGGGTGACACAGCAAGACTCCAACTAAAAAAAATTACTTGAAATTTTTAAATAGGCTAAAAATAATGAACAGTGTATGAACCTGAAATAGTGTATGACCTGGTGGATGGGGTGGGTCTTCATGAGTCCTCCCAGATATGGAGCCCACTCATGACAAGACACACATGAGAGGCAGAAGGGTGACGAACATTTCCCTGTCTAGTCCATTCTCTGACCATAGCCTCCTGTGAACAACTGGACTGCATTATTTGCCAGAAAGGATGCAGGGCTGGCCAGGAGGAGGCACCCAGGGAGGGAGCAGGGTGCAGAAACTGACCCTTCCTGGGGGACTCTTTCCAGCGTGGGTCCCACCACTGTGCCTCCAGCACTTTATGAGGCTGTTCCTGTTTGACCTGCAGGAGTTCTTTCAGGTCAGTTTAGCCTGGATTGGGCTCTGGAGGATGACATGGCACTGAGGCACCTTCAGGTCTCCAGGGCTCAGCTGAGATGGATAGAGTGTGATCTCTGCCTGAGTTTAAGTTCAGCACCAAGTCCACTCCCATCTCACCTTCTGGGGCAATGAAGACTTGAGCACACAGGCCCTATGAATTCATCTCTCTGGGCTTTTATCCCCTTCCTCTACTCTACAAAGCTACTGGAAACAGTTCAACTGGGCCCCAGGGCAGCTGCTGACCTTCAACTTATTGAGCATGTCTCTGAGACAGGGCAAGGAATGAGGGCTAGACCCTCCAAGTCCCTCTGCCACACTCTCCTGCACCTGCCTTTGAAAGTACCTGAAAGACACCAGAGAGGTCTCAGCCATCTGTGCTAGCTGATGCCAACAGCCCTAGAAAGCAGCAGGTAATCCTTCAATCCCAACACCGCCCCCCCACAGGTAACAGGACAACATTCCCTGAACAAGGGAGTGGAGAAAATTAATGTCCCAGACCCAGGCAGAATTTGGGAGAAGACCAGTTGGGACCACAACCCAGACCCAGAAATCAGACTTCAGCTGAGTGGGGCAATAGTCAGTCCTCCCATGGTGTGGAGTCACAAACCCAGAGGGCATTCTCCCAATTCCTGGGAGAATCACCCCACAGTGGAGACAATTCCATGCTAGGGTGGCAAAGGAGCTTGGGTAACAGTGAAGACATCTCACACCAGAGTTCTTTACTAGGCCTGAAGGTGAGGTAGAGTAGCCCTGGAGTGAGGGCATGATGCAGGGAGCACCAAGCCAGTCCAAACCTTAGGATACCCATCACTAGAGAAGCCTGAGTGTTCCAACAGCAATCATGCCCAGGCTGCACACACCCTTAGCTCTGGGATCAGTTTCCTGCAGGGGTGTCTTTAGTGTTAGGCCAGGGTGCTATATAGAAAACCCAAGAACTCCAGGGACCAGCATACATGGGACTACCCTGTGAGGGCCAAATGAGCTCAGTGAGGAAGCTGATCAAGGTTGATAGCCTGGCTCTTCCCAGCCCACCAGCTCAGCTCTAGAAAACAACAGATCAAGCAGACTGGATGCAGTGGCTCACACCTATAATCCCAGCACTTTTGTTGGCTGAGATGAGAGAATTGCCTGAGCCCACGGGTTGGAGACCAGCCTGGGCAATGTGGTGAGAGCTTATCTCTACAATAAATAAAATATTAGCTGAGCATGATGGCATGTTCCTGTAGTTCCAACTATTTGAAAGGCTGAGGTGGAAGGATCAACTGAGCCTAGTAGACCAAGGCTGCATTTGCTGGGAGCATGCCTCTGCACTCCAGCCTGGTTGACAGAGTGAGACTGCAACTCAAATAAAAAAAGCCATGTGGTACCACCCCTCAATCAGGAGTCCTCCCCCAATGTCTCCTTGCTGGTCTGATCCCAAAGTTGAGGTACAACTTAAGGTTGGGGCTTCAATGGATTGCAGGAAAATAGTCTGCTTTCCAAGGGCCTGGAGGCTCAGGTGTGGCCAGCATACCCCTGGCTCAGAATTGACCATGGTTGTTTGGTGATTTCCTTCTTAAATTTGTTCTCAAAGCTCCCCATGCATCTGGAGATCATAAGCCAATGTTTTCCATGGTACAGCTTTGGACAAGGATGCTGGGTTCCTGTCTTTTCCAGATCTTCCCTTTGAGGTTAGTACCACAGGACAGCCTCACCCTGCTACCCAACTGGGGCTCCAACACCAGGACCTCTCCAGCCCACTAAATCTGAGATACCCCTCTTCCTTATGGTGACACCAGCATATTAACTTTCTTATGGGATAGTGACCCACATGACCCAGAAAAACTCAGGGCAGCACCCAGAAAGCTGCTCCAAATCTCCACATAGCTCCTCAGCTCTGTGAAATTAATGTCAATAAGGAATCTGGACACTTGGAAGCCTCTGGATGAGAGGGTGAGTGCAGCATCTGCAAAGCCTTAGCCCGCCAGCAGCATGTCTTTGTCCTCATGCAAGTCAATCTGTGTGACAGTGTCTTTCTTATAGGGCCCAAGTCTTAACACTGAAGGACCGAACCTGGCCTCAACCTGACTTCTTAGAGAAAATGTGATTTAGGGACACCTAGGATGATCATACAGGGAACCTGTGGCCCTGAACAAAACTAGAATTTTGTCCAAGGCAGGGTGAGTACCCTTGGAATGGTGTATGGTACCTGGGGCTCACTCATGCTGAGCAGGGCCAAACTAGTGATGTCACCAGGCTTGAAGAGCAACCAGGACATTGATGAGGGTGAGCAGAAACCCGCAGACCAGCCATCAACCTTATCCAGTCAAGGACATAGTGATGGCTGAACTTCCATGCCCCAAGTGTCTATTACCTGACCTCCAATGAGGCAGAAGTCTGAGGCCAAGTGCACAGTCCTGGGGCCCATGATTTCAGGATATAGTACATGCTCCAGATTATTGGAATGATAAAAATTTGGCAAGTGTGGGCCCAGGAAGTCAAGTTTGTAGGTCTGCCATACTTGGTGGCTTCTTTTATGGTTAAAAATTTAAAATGTGGCCTCACTTTGTGCAAAGATGCTCTAAGGTGGGGACGAGAGCTGCATACATGAAAAGATTTCCTGGCTATGCAAAAATAGGACTTAGCTGCATCTCACAGTCAATAGTCTGTCCTTTTTTTTTTCATCTGGCTGCTGAGAGATTCTCTCACAATTTTTTTTTTTGGGGGGGTTGGAGTCTCATTCTTTCACCCAGGCTGGTTGACAGTGCCAAACCTTCCACTCAGCCTTCCAAGTATCTGTAACTACAGGCACACCCTACCACACACAGCTAATTTTGATATCTTTTATTGTAGAGATGAATTCTTGCCACGTTGCCTGGGCTGGTCTCAATCCCCTGGGTTCAGGCAGGATTCTTCAGTTTTTGCTGAGTCTGCAGCTACTGAAAATCATCCACTTCCTTTTTCTTATTTCATTGTGCTTTCAGGAGAACAATAAAAACAACAATAAAATCATCCTAGCAAATGAATTCTCAGCAGCCCCTCCTGCAGCCTGCTCTGCACAGTGCTGTCTTTGTACAATAGTAAGCGTGCAGATTTCTCCAATCTGGTAGAGATGAATTCTTACAATAGTGAATAAACAGATCTATCCTACTTGATCAACATGGGTTCTTAGATCTGGCTCACATAATATGTGGGTGGGAGCCAATTTTAGAAGCTTATCTGCTCCAGGGTCATTGATTGCATAAAATGAGTCTTTTATACTCTCTCTCTCTCTTTTCAGTTATAATCTCATTCTGTCAAGCTGGAGTAGAGCGGCATGCTCTTGGCCACCCCAGTGTCGACCTGCAGGGCTCACGTGATCCTTCCAAGTAGCTGAAACTACAGACGCGTGATACCAAGTGTTAGTGTACTGGTGGACAGGGTGAGGGTGGAGAGGCAAGCCGGAGGTGTGCGCTGGGAACCCAGAGATCCGAGTAAATTGCAAAGAATTGCAACACAGAGAGGTTAGAGAAGAAAAGATTCATTTAAGAAAAGTTCGCCCCCCACAGACAGGGAGTGGGCCTACACTCTAGGTGAGTGTGGTGTCATAGCCCCCCAGAATCCTGGCTTAAATCCTTTTCTTGGAGATGTTGCACGTGACTGCACTTGACCGCTTGTGACTTCCATATCGACCACCTGTGGATGTCTTGGAGATCCTATGACACAGAGAGTCATTAATGTTCATCCACATTATCATAGTCCCTAGAGAAGGGTGTGATAAGGATTTAATTCTCCTGTGTCTTCCCGAATGACATTCTTGGAGCTAATGGAGTGTGCACTTCCTCCTTATCTCCTAGGCATTCCCAGTAGGTAGCTTCGGGGGGGTCCCTGACTTCCCTGTAGATAGGGCCCATTCTACTGGAAGATTAAGTCCCCACCCGCTCCCCCTCTGGGTGGGTCATAACTTTTGTAATTACAAGTTTCGTGACTTACAGTCCTTGACCAATGTATGATGTCTTATGCCTTGTGAATTCCCTTTACTCTAGGCAAGCTTGATTGCCACTATGAGACACCTCAGAAACCTGGAAGTCTGTTTCTGAAAAGACAAAGTTGGTAAAGTTAATTATACCATAAGTGTGCATTTCTCCAAAAGCATAGCTTCTACTTTCTGTTCATTGTGTCAGGGTTTAAGGACAAGATAAAAAATTACTTCCCACTCTCGATCTGTTCTTTCACCAAGCCCAGCTCTTTTTTTGATTATTATAGAGATGAGGTCTCGCCAAGTTGCTTGGACTGGTCTTGAACCCGCAGACTCAGGCAATCTACTCGCCTCGGCCTCCCAAAGTGCTGGGATTACAGGCTGAGCCACCGAGTGCGGCCTACACTGTTTTATACAGGAGCATGGAGGGGGGGCTTATTTCTTTCCTCCTCTCTTATTTATTTGTTTATTTATTTTTAAAATTCTTCTTTAGGGAGCTTATTTCTTTGGTACTTGAGTGTGGCAAAGGCCAGTTTGTCCAACATGTCACTGGTGAAAATGACTCCTGCAAGGCAAAAAATGTAGATGCACCTTGAAACCACTCACAGGGAACATTGAAGTGTTTTGCAGCCACTGCAGATTGGGATGGAGTCCTGCTGCTCAGCGACCAAACAAACAGGCGCCACTCCTGTGCCAGAGTTCCCAGCATGCTCCGCGATGCGCGCCACACTGCTCTCCCTCCCGAAATTCCCGTGCAGGAGGCAACTACCTAACAATGCTATAATCAAAAATGCTTTTCTTTTTTCTTG
>NW_007243612.1:0-1037 GCF_000164805.1 Carlito syrichta
ATTTAACTAGCTAGCTACCTATGTATACCATGGCTTGCCAGCTGACTTAACTACCTAGCTATATAGTGAACCAGCTGGCTAGCGAGCTGACATAACTATGTTACTAAACTACCTAGCAGGCTGGATAGTCACTGACTTAACAAGCTAGCTACCCAGCTATGCAGCTTGCTAGCCAGCTGACTTAACTAGTTGACTTAACAAGCTAGCCTGCTGACTTAACAAACTGACTTTACTAGTTAGCTACCTAGCTAGACAGCTGAATTTACTAGCTGTAATAACTAGTTAGCTACCCGGCTAGCTAGCTAGCTAGCAATCTTAACTAGCTAGCTAGCTGACATAACTAGCTGGCTTAATTAGCTAGCTACCTAGTTAGCGAGCTGACTTACCTAGCTGAAATAACTAGCTAACCAGCTGTCTAGCCATCTAACTTAATTTGTTTTTTAACTATCTAGCAATTTGGCTAGCCAACTGACTTAACGAGGTGACTTAAATAGCTAGCCAGCTGGATAGCCAGCTGATTTAAATAGTTGATTAACGAGCTAGACAGCTGGCCAGCCAGTTGACTATACTAGCTTACTTAACGAGTTATTTAGCTGGCTAGCCAGCTGACTTAACTAGCTCTCTACGTCTCTAGCCACCTGGATAGCCAACTGACTTAACTAGCTGACTTAATTAGCTAGCCAGCTTGCTAGCCAACTGACTTAACTAAGTCATTACCTAGCCATCCAGCTGGCTAGCCGGCTGACTTAACTAGCTCTCTTAAATAACTGGCCTGCTTTCTAGACAGTTGAATTTACTAGCTGGCTACATAGCTATTCAACTGGCTATCCAGCTGAATTAACTAGGTAATATAATTTGCTAGCCAGCTGAATTAACTAGCAAGCTGCCTAACTAGCCAGGTGGCTAGTCAGCTGACTTAAGTAGGTGACTTAAATAGCTAGCCAGCTGGCTAGACAGCTGACACAAGAGCCAGCTACCTAGCTAGCAAGCTGACTTAACTAGCTCAATACCTTGTTACCAGCTGGATAGCCAGCTGA
>NW_007243613.1:0-759 GCF_000164805.1 Carlito syrichta
CCCATTAGATAACTAGCTACCTAGCTGTATTAAACACCTGACTAAATTAGTAAGCTGACTTAACTAGCTGACTTAACTAGCTGACAACTTCTCAGCTAGCTGAATAAACTGGTTGACTTCTCTAGTTAGCTAGCTGACTTAACTACCTGAATTAAATAGCAAGATAACATTTATCTAACTGTATAACTAGCAGACTTAACTAATTAGCTATTTAGTTAGGTAGCAGACTTAAGTACCTGACTTAAATAGTTAGCTAACTAGTGAGCTAGAATACTTAGCCAGCTGACTTAGTTAGCTAGCTGGTTAGATAACTTAATTAGGTATATGATTCAACTAGATGGCTAATGAGACAGCTAACTGACTTAACTAGTTGGTTAACGAGTTAACTAACTGTTTTAGCTAGTTGGCAAATGAGTTTACTAGCTGACTTAACAAGTTTGTTTACGAGTTAGCTAGGTGACTCAAGTTGTTGGTTGACGAGTCGGAAGACAAGTTAGCCAGTTTAACACGTTAACTGACTACTCGGCTGACTTGTGAGCTGGCTTAAAAAGTCGGCTGACTAGACGGCTGACATGTTAGGAGGGTTAAGTAGTTGACTGACGAATTGGACCACTATTTAGCTCAGTTAACTAGTTGGCTGACTGGCTTGCTGACCTAACTAGTCGTCCGACTAGTTGGCCTACTAGTTAGTTGACCTAACTTGTCGGCTGACAGCTGGCTGACTTGTCAGCTGATTGGTAGCTGAGTTAACTAGTTGGC
>NW_007243613.1:2296-3081 GCF_000164805.1 Carlito syrichta
CTACCTAGCTATGTAGTTCACATAATAGGTACCTACCTAGCAAGGTGGCTAGCCAGCTGACTTAACTAGCTGACTTAATCAGGTATCCAGACAGCTGACTTACCTAGCAAGCTACCTCTAATCAGTTGTCTAAATATATGAATTAACTAGCTGACTTTACAAACTAGCCAGCTGGCTAGCCAGATGACTCAACTAGCTGACTAAACTAGTTAGCCAGATGGCAAACCAGCTAATTAAATAGCTGATATCACTAGCTAGACAGGTGGCTAGTCAACTGATTTAACTAGCTAGCTACCTATGTATACCGCTGGCTTGCCAGCTGACTTAACTACCTAGCTATATAGCGAACCAGCTGGCTAGAGAGCTGACATAACTATGTTACTAAACTACCTAGCAGGCTGGATAGTTACCTGACTTAACAAGCTAGCTACCCAGCTATGCAGCTTGCTAGCCAGCTGACTTAACTAGTTGACTTAACAAGCTAGCCTGCTGACTTAACAAACTGACTTTACTAGTTAGATACCTAGCTAGACAGCTGAATTTACTAGCTGTAATAACTAGTTAGCTACCCGGCTAGCTAGCTAGCTAGCAATCCTAACTAGCTAGCTAGCTGACATAACTAGCTGGCTTAATTAGCTAGCTACCTAGTTAGCGAGCTGACTTACCTAGCTGAAATAACTAACTAACCAGCTGTCTAGCCATCTAACTTAATTTGTTTTTTAACTATCTAGCAATTTGGCTAGTCAACTGACTTAACGAGGTGACTTAAATAGCTAGCCAGCTGG
>NW_007243614.1:0-1001 GCF_000164805.1 Carlito syrichta
CAGACTAGTTATGGCAGCTCATGCATTGACTCACTTACAAGCAGACTAGTTAATTCAGCTGACCTGTCAGCTTTCTCACTGGCGGATTAGTTAATTCAGCTAAACTTTCAGCCTACTAGCCATCCAACCAGTTAAGTCAGCTAACCAATCGGCCGACTAGTGGGCCAACTTGTCAGCTGACAAGTTAGGTCAACTAAATAGATGGCTGACTAGTTAGGTCAACTAACTAGTCGGCCAACTAGTTGACCGACTAATTAGGTGAGCAAACTACCCAGCCAAATACTTACCCAAAATAACTCTGGTGCCAACTCGTCAGCCAACTATTTAACCAAGCTAAATAGTTGGCCGATTAGTCGGTCAAATTGTTAAGCCAGCTAACAAGTTGGCCGAGTAGTCAGCCAACATGTTAAACCAGCTAGCTACACGGCCGACTCATCAGTCAACAAGTTAAGTCACCTACCTAACTCGTTACCCAACTAGTTAAGTCAGCTATTTCACTCGTTTACCAACTAGTTAAAACAGTCATTTAACTCATTAAAAAACTCACTAATTCAGCTAGATATCTCGTAAGCTAACTAGTTATGTCAGCTAGCTAAGTGAACTAACTAACTAGCTAGCTAGGTAATTCAGCTAGCTAAGTCATCTAGCTCACTAGTTAGCTATTTATTTAAGTCAGATACTTAAGTCTGCTGCCTAACTAGCTTGCTAATTATCTAAGTCAGCTCATTATTCAACTAGTTAAATAGTTATCTAATTATTTAATTCAGTTTAAGTCAGCTAGATAGCTAGTTGTCACCCAGTTAAGACAGCTAGCCATGTAGTTAAGTCAGCTAGCTGAGTCAGCTTGCTCACCAGCTGAGTAGATAAGTCAGTTCACCAGTCGGCTTGCTTGCTGGTCAACTAGTTAAGGCAGCTCACATGTCGGGTACTCGCCAGCTACTATTTAAGTATGCTCACTGGTCGGATCATTTGCTACTGACTAGTTAATTTTTCTGACCATT
>NW_007243614.1:3909-5432 GCF_000164805.1 Carlito syrichta
AGTTAAGTCAGCTGGCTAGCCAGCTGGCTAGCTATATGACAAGCTAATTAATTCCACTGACTACCAATCAGGCCAGCTATGTAAGTCAGCCAGTTTTGTCAGGTGGCTTCACAGCAGACTAGATAGGTAGAAAGTTAACTCAGTTGACCAGCCAGCTGACGAGCTAAATATGTCAGTAAGTTAATTCAGCTTGCTAGCCAGCTAGCTAGCTAGGTAGAAAGCTAGTTAAGTAACCTGGCTAGCCATCTGTCTCACTAGTTGAGTCATCTTGTTGAGTCAGCTGGCTAGCCAGCTGGTTATCTTGTTAAGTCACGTAGTTAAGTCAACTGGCTAGCCAACTGGCTAGGTAGGTAGCAAGCTAGTTAAGACAGCTGGTTAGCAAATGGGATAGCTAGTTAAGTCAGCTAGTTAATTCAGTTGGCTTCCAAGCTGGATAGCTTGGTAACTAGCTAGTTAATCAGCTGACTAGCAAGCTGCCTAGCTGGTTAAGACAACTAATTAATTCAGATGGCCAGCCAGCTGGCTAGCTAGTTAAGTCAGCTGGGCAGCCAGCTGTCTAGCAGTTTAAGTCTGCTAGTTAAGTCATCTGGCCATCCAGTTTTCGAGCTAGGTTGCTAGATAGTTAAGTCAGCTGGCTAGCTAGGTAGCAAACCAGTTTAGTCAGCTAGATAAGGCAGCTGGTTAGTTAGTAAAGTCAGTTAGTTAAGTCAGCTGGCTAGCCAGTTGCCTAGCAATAGAGTTGGCTAATTAAGGCAGGTACCTAGCCAGCTGGCTAGCTAGTTAAATAACCTAGTTAAGTCAGCACGCTGGATAGCAGGTTAGCTAGGTATGTAGGTGGTTAATTCAGCTGGCAAGCCAAGGGATTATATAGGTTCGTACCTAGTTAAGTCAACTGGCTAGCTATCAAACTATCTAGTTTTGTCAGCAAGTTATGTCAGCTTGCTATCCAGCTGCCTAGACAGGTAGATAGATAGTTAAGTCAGCTTGTTAGCCTGCTGGCTACTTCAATAAGTCAGCTAGTTAAATCAGCTGGCTAGGCTGCTGGCTACATATGTAGCTAGAAAATTAAATCAGTTGGCTAGCCAGCTGGACAGCTAGTTAAGTCAGCTAGTTTACTCAGCCAGCTAACTAGCTGGTTAGCTAGTTAAGTCAACTCATTAAGTCAGTTGTCTATCTGGAAAGCTGGCTATACAGATGGCTATAGAGGTAGAGAACTAGTTAAGTCAGCTGGCTATCTGGTTAAAAAGCTAGTTACATCAGATGGGTAGCCTGCTGGCTCGCTAGTTTTTTCAGCTAGTTAAGTCCTTTGGCTAGATAGAAAACTAGATAGTTAAGTCAGCAAGATATGTTAGCTAGCTAGATAGAGACGTCAGCTATTTAAGTCAGCTAGCTACATGATAGCTAGCTAGGTAGCTAGCTAGTTAAAACAGCTAGTTAAGTGAGCTGGCTAGCTAAGTAGCTGGCTAGTTAAGTCAGCTAGTTAAGTCAACTTCCTAGCTAGTTATGTCAGCGAGTTAAGTCAG
>NW_007243615.1:0-3540 GCF_000164805.1 Carlito syrichta
GGACTTAAGCCAGCTAACAAGTCAGCCGAGTAGTCAGCCAACGTGTTAAATCAGATAAGTAGTCGTCTGCATCATCCACCAAGTTAAGTCACCTAGCCAACTTGTTACCCAACTAATTAACACAGCTAGTTAACTCATTTACCAAATAGTTAAAACATTTAGCTAACTCGTTAACCAACTTGTTAAGTCAGCTTGCTATCTCATTAGCCAACTAGTTAAGTCAGTTAGGTGAGTCAGCTAGCTAATTAGTTAGCTAACTGAGCCAGCTAGATAAGACAGCTAGCTCACTAGTTAGGTAACTATTTAAGTCAGCTACTTAAGCCTGCTTCCTAAATAGTTTGCTAACTAGTTAAGTCAGCTAGTTATTGAGCTAGCTAAATAGTTAGCTAACTATTTAAATCACGTAGTTAAGCCAGGTATCTAACGAGTTAAGTCAGTCAGCTAAGTCAGCTAGCTAAGTAGTTAAGTCAGCTAGCAAAGTCATCTAGTTACATCAGCTACCTAATTTGGTCAGCTGGTTAAGACAGCTAGCTAGGTAGTTAGCCAACAGGTTAAGTCAGCAGGTTGAGTCAGATAGTTAGCTAGTTAACAAATGGGTTAAGTAAGCTGGTTGGAGTCAGCTAGGTAGCTAGATAGCAAATGGGTTGAGTCAGCTGTTTGAGTAGGTTAGCTAGCTAGTTAGCTAACCAGTTAAGTCAGATGGATTAGTCAGCTAGCTAGCTAGCTAGTAAGTTAATGAATTAAGTCAGCTGGTTGAGTCTGCTAGCTAGCACATTAGCTAACGAGTTAAGTCAGATGATTAAGTCAGCTAGCTAGAATGTTAGATAACGAATAAGCTAACTACGTACCCATCTGATTAAGTCAGCTAGCTAGCTAGGCAGCTAACTATTTAAGGCAGCGTGTTAGCCTGGTAGCTAGGTAGTTAGCTAATTTTTTAAGTCAGCTGGCTAGCTAGGTAGCTAGCTACTTAGCTAACTATTTAAGTCAGCTGGCTAGCTAGGTAGTTAGCTTGTTAAGTATGCTAGTTAAGTCAGCTGACTAGCCAGTTGGCTATTTAGGTAGCGAGCCAGTTAAGTCTGTTGGCTAGCCAGCTGGCTAGTTGGCTAATTCAGCTAGGTAAGAGAACTAGCAAGCCAACTGGCAATGTAGGTAGCTAAATAGTTAAGTCAGCTAGATAGCTACCTGGCTAGCTAGTGTGTCAGTGAGTTAAATGTGCTGTGTAGCCAATTAGTTAGCTGGTTAAGTCAGCTAGTTCAGTCGGCTGTCTAGCCAGCTGGCTAGTTATGTAGCTAGGTATATAAGTCAGCTTGCCATCCAGCAGACTAGCTGTTCAAGTCAGCTAGTTAAGTCAGAAAGCTTGCCTGTTGGCTAGGTAGGTAACTGGCTAGTTAAGTGAGCTGGCTAGACAGCTTGCTAGCAAAAGTCAGTTAGGTAATTCAGTTGGCTAGCCAGGTGGCTAGATAGGTAGCCAGCTATTTAAGGTAGCTGTCTAACCAGTTGACTTGCTGGTTATGTCAGCTAGTTAAGTCACCTGGCAACCAGCTGGCAAGCTAGTTAAGTCAGCTCGTTAAGTTAGTTGGCTATCCAGCTGGTTATTTTGTTAAGAAGTTAGTTAAGTCTGATGGCTAGTGAGATGCCTAGCTAGGTAGTTATTTCAGCTAGTTAAGTCAGCTGGCTAGATAGGAAGCTAGATATATGTCAACTAGTCATGTCAGGTAGTTAGCTAGTTAAGTCAGGTAGTTAAGTCAGCTGGCTAGCTAGATAGCTAGCTAAGTAGCAAGTTACTTAAGACAGTTAGCTATGCCAGCTGGCTAGCTAGGCAGCTAGCTGGTCAAGTCAGCTAGTTAAGTCAGTTTGCCAGCTTAAGTTAGTGAGTTAAGTCAGCTGGCTAGTCAGCTGCCTAGCTAGGTAGATAGCTAGTTAAGTCAGCTGGCTAGTCAGTTAGCTAGCTGGTTAAACAACCTAGTTAAGTCAGCTCACTAGCCAGCTGGTTAGCTAGGTAGCTAGGTAGCTAAGTCAGCTGGCAAACAAGCTCACTACATAGGTAACTAGCTAGTTAAGTCACCTGGCTATCCAGTTGGCTAGCTAGGTAGATAGGCAGTTAAACCAGACTGCTAGCCAGTTGGCTAGCTAGTTATGTTGCCTAGTTAAGTCAGCTAGCTTGACAGCTCTCTAGCTAGATAGCTAAATAGTTAAGTCAACTTTCTATCCCACTGGCTAGATAGTTAAGTCACCCAGTTAAGTCAGCTGGCTAGCCAGCTGGCTAGCTATATGACAAGCTAATTAATTCCACTGACTACCAATCAGGCCAGCTATGTAAGTCAGCCAGTTTTGTCAGGTGGCTTCACAGCAGACTAGATAGGTAGAAAGATAGTTAACTCAGTTGGCCAGCCAGCTGACGAGCTAAATAAGTCAGTAAGTTAATTCAGCTGGCTAGCCAGCTAGCTAGCTAGGTAGAAAGCTAGTTAAGTAACCTGGCTAGCCATCTGTCTCACTAGTTAAGTCATCTTGTTGAGTCAGCTGGCTAGCCAGCTGGTTATCTTGTTAAGTCAAGTAGTTAAGTCAACTGGCTAGCCAACTGGCTAACTAGGTAGCAAGCTAGTTAAGCCAGCTGGTTAGCAAGTGGGATAGCTAGTTAAGTCAGCTAGTTAATTCATTTGGCTTCCAAGCTGGATAGCTTGGTAACTAGCTAGTTAATCAGCTGACTAGCAAGCTGCCTAGCTGGCTAAGACAACTAATTAACTCAGATGGCCACCCAGCTGGCTAGCTAGTTAAGTCAGCTGGGCAGCCAGCTGTCTAGCAGTTTAAGTCTGCTAGTTAAGTCATCTGGCCATCCAGTTTTCGAGCTAAGTTGCTAGATAGTTAAGTCAGCTGGCTAGCTAGGTAGCAAACCAGTTTAGTCAGCTAGATAAGGCAGCTGGTTAGTTAGTAAAGTCAGTTAGTTAAGTCAGCTGGCTAGCCAGTTGCCTAGCAATTGAACTCGCTAATTAAGGCAGGTACCGAGCCAGCTAGCTAGCTAGTTAAATAACCTAGTTAAGTCAGCACGCTGGATAGCAGGTTAGCTAGGTATGTAGGTGGTTAATTCAGCTGGCAAGCCAAGGGATTATATAGGTTCGTAGCTAGTTAAGTCAACTGGCTAGCTATCAAACTATCTAGTTTTGTCAGCAAGTTATGTCAGCTTGCTATCCAGCTGCCTAGACAGGTAGATAGATAGTTAAGTCTGCTGGTTAGCCAGCTGGCTACTTCGATAAGTCAGCTAGTTAAATCAGCTGGCTAGGCTGCTGGCTATATATGTAGCTAGGAAATTAAATCAGTTGGCTAGCCAGCTGGACAGCTAGTTAAGTCAGCTAGTTTACTCAGACAGCTAACTAGCTGGTTAGCTAGTTAAGTCAACTCATTAAGTCAGTTGTCTATCTGGAAAGCTGGCTATACAGATGGCTATAGAGGTAGAGAAACTAGTTTAAATCAACTGGCTATCTGGTTAAAAAGCTAAGTTTACATCAAATGGGTAGCCTGCTGGCTCGCTAGTTTTTTCAGCTA
>NW_007243616.1:0-3737 GCF_000164805.1 Carlito syrichta
GGCTAGCCAGCTGGCTAGCTAGTTAAGTCACCTAGTTAAGTCAGCTTGCTAGTCAGTTTGATAGCTAGGTAGCTCGGTACTTAAGTCAGCTAGCAAGCCAGCGGGATACATAGGTAGCTAGCTAATTAAATCAGCTGGCTAGCGAGCTGGCTATCTACAGATGTCAGCTAGTTAAGTCAACTGACTAACCAGCTGGCTAATGAGTTAAATAACGCAGTAGAGGCAGCTGACTAGAAAGCTGTTTAGCTGGTTTGGTCAGCTAGTTAATTCAAGTGGCTAGCCATCTGGGTAGCTAGGTAGCTAGCTAGTTAAGTCAGCTGGATAGCCTACTGTCTAGCTAGTTAAATAGGCTAGTTAAGTCGGTTGGCTAGCCACCTGGCTAGGAGAGTAGCTAGGTAATTAAGTGTGCTGGCTAGCCAGATGATAAGCTAGTTAAGTCAGCAAGTTAAGTGAGTTGGTTAGCTGGCTGTCTAGCTAGTTAAACTGGCTGTCTAGCCGGATGTCTATCTAGTTAAGTCAGCTAGTTACATCAACTAGATAGCCGGCTGGCTAGCTAGGTTGCTGGCAAGATAAGCCGGCTGGTTAGCAGGCTGGTCAGGTAGGTGGCCTAGCTGGTTAATCAACTAGTTTAGCCAGTTTGCTAACCAGTTACCTAGTTAGTTAAGTCAGTTGACTAGCCAGCTTGCTAGCTTGTTAAAAAGCTAGTTAAGTCATTTGGCAATACAGCTGTCTAGCTAGTTATTTCAGCTAGTTAATTCAGCTGGCTAACTATGTAGCTAGCTAGTTAAGTCAGCTATTTATGTCAGCTAGCTAGCTATTTATGTCAGCTAGCTGACTAGTTAAGTCAGCTAGATAAGTCATCTAGCTAGCTACAGAGCTAGCTAGGATTCTAGCTAGTTATTTCAGCTAGTAAAGTCAGCTGGCTAGCTAGTTAGCTAGCTTGTTCAGTCCTCTAGTTTAGTCAGCTGGCTAGCAAGTTAGGTCACCTAGTTAAGTCAGCTCTTTAGCCAGCTGAATAACGTTACCTAGATAGTTAAGTCAGCTGGCAAGCATGCAGTTTATGTATGTAGCAAACTAGTTAAGTCAGCTGGCTAGACACCTCATTAGCTAGTTATGTACGCTAATTAATTCAGCTGGCTAGCCAGCTGGCTAATGAGTTCAGTTACCTAGTTGAGTCACCTGGCTAGCCAGCTGTCTAGCTCGTTAATTCTGCTAGTTAATCCAAGTGGATAGCAATGTGGCTACCTAGGTAGTTAGCTAGTAAAGCAGGCTGGCTAGCTGGATAGCTATCTAGTGAAGTCCGCTGGTTAATTCAGCTAGATAGCTGGCTGGCTAACTAGGTAGCTGGGAAAATAAGCCTGCTAGTTAGCAGGCTGGTCATGTAGGCAGCCAGCTAGTTAAGCCGGCCAGCTAGCCACCTGACAAGCAGGGTGGCTGGCTAGATAAGCCGGCTGGCAATCCAACTGTCCAGCCATCTGGCTGGCTATTTAAGCTGACTAACTATCCAGTTGGTCAGCCCGCTAGCTAGCAAGCCAACTGCCTAGACAGCTAGCCAGCCAGGTATCTAGCTAGTTAAGACAGCTGGCTAGCTGTGTAGCCAACAAGGGAGCTAGTTATTTAAGTCAGCTGGATAACCAGCTAGCCAGTCAACTAGCTAGCCAGGTAGTTATGTCAGGTATCTAGTCAATTAGCTAGTTAAGCCAACTATCAAGTCAGCTAACTATTTACCTACCTAGTTAAGTCAGCTAGCTAGTCATGTTGCTAGAAAGTTAGCTAGTAAAGTCAGCTAACAAGTCAGCTAGCTATTCAGCTAGGTAGTTGTCAGCTAGCCAGCTAACAACCCAGTTAACAAGATAAAGTCAGCTAGTTAGACAGCTAGATAGCTTGTTTGCTAGCTAGTTATGTCAGCTAGATAACCAGCTAGCTAGTCAGCTAGCTCATTACCTCAGCTAGAAAATCAGGTAGTTACTTAGCTAACTAGTCGTTTGGCAACTCAGCTCACTGGTCAGCTAACTAGTGTGATTGCTCGCTTTCCATCAGGTCAGCTAACTAGTCGGCTATTACGCCTGCCAACCAGTCAGCAAACTAGTTGGCTCACTCTCAAGCCAACAGGTCAATTAACTTGTCAGCTCGCTCAAAGGCCAATAGGTCAGCTAACTAGTCGACTTCCCCACCAGCCGACTAGTTAATTAAGCTCACCGGTTGACTCGCTCGCCGGTAGCAAATGGCTTGAATCAGCTGCTTGAGTAAGCTAGCTAGCTAGTCAGCTAACAAGTTAAGTCAGCTGGATGAGTCAGATAGCTAGCTAGTTAGTTAACACGTGAAGTAAGCTGGTTGACTCAACTAACTAGCTTGTTAGTTAACAAGTTAAGTTAGATAATTCAGAATGCTAGCTAGCACGTTAAATAAGGAATAAGCTAACTAGCTAGCTAGCTGGTTAAGTCAACTGGCTAGCTATTTAAGTCAACTAGTTAAGTCAGCTCGCTGGCCAGCAGGTTAACTTGGTAGTTAGGTTATTAAGTCAGCTTGCAAGCCAGTGGGCTGTGTAACTAGGTAACTAATTAAGTCAGCTGGCTAGCCGTCCAGCGTCTAGTTATGTCAGTTAGTTAAGTCAGTTGTCTAGCTAGGTAGAGAGCTAGTTAGGTCTGCTGGCTAGCCAGCTGGCAACTTCATTAAGTCTGCTAGTTAAGTCAGCTGGCTAGCCTGCTGACCAGCTAAGTATCTAGGCAATTAAGTCAGCTGTTTAACCACCTGGCTAACTAGTTAAGACAGCTAGTTAAATCAACTTGTTAGCCAACTTGCTAGCTAGGTAGCTAGCTAGTTAAATCAGCTGTGTAGCCTGCTGGCTAGATAGATAAGTCACCTAGTTAAGTGACCTGACTAGCCCTCTGGATAGCTAGGTAGCTTGATATTTATTCAGCTGGCTAGACAGGTGGTTAGCTAGATATGTCAACTAGTTAATTCAGCTGGATAGCAAGATGGCTAGCTATGTAGCAAGCTAGTTAATTCAACTGGCTAGAAAGCAGGTAAACTAGTAAATCCAGCTAGTTATGAGAGGTAGTGACGTAGTTAAGTCAGTTTGCTAGCCAGCTGGCTAGCTAAGTCAACTATTTAACTCAGCTGGCTCTCCAGGTGACTGGAGAGGTAGAGAGTTAGTTATATCAGCTGGCTAGCCTGCTGGATTACTAGTTAATTCAGTTAGTGAATTACTAGTTAATTCAGCTAGTGGATTACTACTTAATTCAGCTCATGGCTGCCCAGATGCCTAGCTTGTTAATTCAGCTGGCAAACCAGTTAGCAAGCTACTCAAGTCACCTCGTTAAGACAGTTGGCTAGGCAGCTCACTAGCTAATTAAAAAGCTAGTTAAGTCATTTGACTACAAAGATGGCTAGGTAGTTATTTTAGCTAGTTAAGTCAACTGGCTAGCTAGTTAAGGCAGCTAGTTAAGTCAGCTGGCAAGCCAGCTGCATAGCTGTAAAGCTAACTCGTTAAGTCAGCTGGCTAGCTAGCTGGCTAGCTAGTTAGGTTGCCTAGTTAAGTCAGCTCGCTAACCACCTGGATACCTAGGTAACTAGTTAGATAAGTGAGCTGGCAATCACGTGGGATACATTTGTAGTTAGCTAGTTAAATCATTTGGCTAGCCACCTAATTAGCTAGTGATGTCAGCTTGTTAAATCAGCTGGATAGCCAGCTGGCAAACGAGTTCAGTCACTTAATTGAGTCAGCAGGCTAGCCA
>NW_007243616.1:4571-9374 GCF_000164805.1 Carlito syrichta
CTAGTCAGCTAGCTAGTTTAATCAGCTAGCAAATCAACTAGTTACTTAGCTGTCTAGTCCGCTAGCAACTCGGTTAACTGGTCAGCTAATTGTTGGCTCTCCCGCTTTCAATCATGTCAGCTAACTAGATGGCTCTCTCTCCTGTCAACAGGTCCACAAATTAGTCAGCTCACTCGCCAGCCAACAGGTCAACAAACTTGTTGACTCGCTCGCAAGACAACAGAACAACGAATTAGTCACCTTGCTCACCAGCCAACTTGTTAAGTCAGCTCAGCAGTTGGTTCACTCTCCAGGTGACTAGTTAAGGAAGCTCACCCATCGACTCATTCTTCGGCCAAGTATTTCAGTTGGCTCACCGGTCAGCCCACTCACCGACTGACTTGTTAAATCTGACCAGTCATCTCACACACCAGCTGACTAAATTTGGCTGACCAGTCAGCTCACTCACTGGCCAACTAGTTAAGTCAGGTCACCAGTCGGCTCACTTGCAGGCCGACTAGTTAAGTCAGGTGAAAAGTTGGCTCAATCACAAGCTGATTAGTTAAGTCAGATGACCAGTCTGCTCACTAACCAGCTGACTCGTTAAGTCAGATGACCTGTTGACTCACTAGCTGGGTGACTTGTTAAGTCAGCTCACCGGTCAGCAGACTAGCTGGTCAACTAGATAAGTCAGCTAACCAATCGGCCAGCTAACAAGTCAGCGAACTAGTCGACTGACTTCTTAGGTCTGCAAACCAGGAGACAACAAGTTAACTGAGCTAACTAGTGTGCCACTCGCCAGTCAACTCATTGACCAAGCTAACTAGTCAGCGGACTAGTTGTCCAACTTGTTAAGCTAGCTAACAGGTCGGCCGGCTATTCAGCCAATGTGTTAAATGAGTTAAGTAGTCAGCCAACTCGTCAGCTAAAATGTTAAATCACCTAGCTAACTAGTTAACCAAGTAGTCAAGACAGCTAGTTAACTCGCTTCCCCACAAGTTAAGACAGTTAACTGACTCATTAATCAACTCAAGTCAGGTAGCTATCTCATTATCCAAGTAGTTAAGTCAGCTAGCTAAGTCAGCTAGCTAAATAGCTAGGTAGCTAAGTCAGCTAGCTCAATAGTTAGCTAAATATTTAATTCATCTACTTAAGTCTGCTGCCTGACTAGTTAGCTAATTATTAAATCAGCTAGTTACTCAGCTAGTTAAATAGTTAGCTAACTATTTATTTCAGGTAGTTAAGTCAGCTAGCTAACTAGTTAAGTCAGCCAGTTAAGTCAGTTAGCAAAATAGTTATGTCAGCTAGCTAAGTCAGCCAGTTAAGTCAGCTTTCTAAATTAGTAAGCTGGCTAATGCATCTAGCTAGCTAGTGTGCTAATGGGTTACATCAACAGGTTGAGTCAGGTAGTTAGCTAGTTAACTAATGGGTTAAATCAGCTGGTTGAGTCAGATAGGTAGCTAGTTAGCAAACCAGGTGATTCAGATGGTTGAGTAGGCTGGCTAGCTAGTTAGCTAATGAGTTAAGTCAACTGGATGAGTCACCTACCTAGCTAGTTAGCTAATGAGTTAAGTCAGCTGGTTGTGTCAGCTAGCTAGCTTGTTAGCTAATGAGTAAAGTCAGATGATTAAATCACCTAGCTAGCACATTAGAAAACAAGTAAGATAACTAGTCAGCCAGCTGGTTAAATCAGCTAGATTGCTAGCCTGCTAACTAAGTCAGCTTGTTACCTAGGTAGCTAGCTAGTTAGCTAACAATTTAAGGCAGTTGACTAACTAGGTAGCGAGCTAGTTAAGTCAGTGGGCTAGCTAGCTGGTTAATTCAGGTAGTTAATAGAACGGGAAAACCAACTGGCAAGGTAGGTTAACTAGATAGTCAAGTAAGCTAGATAGCTACCTGGCTAGCTAGTGATGACTGCGAGTTAAGTCAGCTGGGATGCCAACAGGCTACCTGGTTAAATCATCTAGTTTAGTCGTCTGTCTAGCCAACTGGGTAGGTAGGTAGCGAGCAAGAATAGTCAGCTTGCTATCCAGCAGGCTAACTGTTTAATTCACCTAGTTAAGTCAGCTGGCTATCCTGCTGGCTAGGTAGGTAGTTAGCCAGATTACTTAGCTGGCTAGTCAGCTTGCTAACTTAAGTCAGCAAGGCAAGTAGGCTGGCTATCCAGCTGGCTAGATATGTAGCCAGCTAGTTCAATCAGCTGGGTAGCCAGCTGAGTAGCTGGCTAAGTCAGCTATTTAATCCAGCTGGCAACCAGCAGGCTAGGTATTTAAGTCAACTCATCAAGTCAGCTGGCAACCAGCAGGCTAGGTAGTTAAGTCAACTCATTAAGACAGCTGGTTAGCTAGTTAAAAAGCTAGTTAAGTTAGATGCCTAGTCATCTGGTCAACTAGTTATTTCAGCTAGTTAATTCAGCTGGCTGGCTAGGAAGCTAGCTATATGTCAGATAGTTATATCAGCTGGGTAGCTAGTTAAGTCAGCTAGTTATGGCAGCTGGCTAGCTAGATAGCTAGATGCTTAAGAAAGCTGGTTAACGCAGCTGTCAAGCTATGTACCTAGCTGGTTAAGTAAGTTAGGTAAGTCCGCTTGCTATCTAGTTAAGTCAGCAATTTAAGTCAGCTGGCTAGCCAGTTGCCTAGCTGGGAAGCTACCTAGTCAAGTCAGCTGGCTAGCTAGTTAGCTAACTAGTTAAGTAACCTAGTTAAGTCAGCTCAGTAGCCAGCTGGTTAGCTAGGTAGCTGGGTACTTAAGTCAACTGACAAGGCAGCGGTTACAAATGTAGCTAGCTAGTTAAGACAGCTGGCTATCAAGCTGGCTAGCTAGGTAGCTAGGTAGTTAGGTCAGCCTGCTAGCCAGCTGTCTAGCTAGTAAAGTCACCAAGTTAAATCACCTGTCTAGACACCTGGCTAGCTAAGTTGCTAGATTGTTAAGTCAGATGTCTAGTCCGCTGGCTAGCTCATTGAGACACCTAGTAAAGTCAGCTGCCTAGCCAGCTGGCTATCAAGGTAGCTTGCTAATTAAATCAACTGGCTAGACAGCTGGCTAGCTAGTTAAGTCACCTAGTCAACTCAGCTGGCTATCCAGCTGACTAGCAATATAGCAAGCTAGTAAATTCAGCTGACTAGCAAGCAGGCAAGCTATTAAGTCAGCTAGTTTAGTCAGCTGGCTAGTCAGCTGGCTAGCTAGATAGCAAGCCAGTTAAGTCTTTTGGCTAGCCAGCAGGTTAGCTAAATAAGACAGCTCATTAAGTCAACTGGCTAGCCAGCTAGCTACCTAGGTAGAGGGCTAGTTAATTCAGATGGCTAGGTAGCTGGCTAACTAGTTAAGTCAACTAGTGGTTTCACCTGACTAGCCAGGTGGCTAACTGGTTACATCAACAAATTAACTCAACTGGCTATCCAGCTGTCTAGCTAGGTAGCAAGCTAGTTAAGTCAGCTGCCTATCCTGTTGGCTAGATATTTAAGTCAGCTACTTAATTCAGCTTTCTTCCCATCTGGATAGCGATGTAGCTAGCTAGTTAAGTTAGCTGGCTACACTGCTAGCTAGCAGGTTAAATCAGTGAATTTGTTCAGCTGGCCAGCCAGCTGATTATCTAGTTGAGTCAGGTAGTTAAGCCAACTGGCTAGCCATCTGGGTAGTTGGTTGAGTCAGCTAGTTAAGTCAGCTGGCCAGCAAGCTGGGTTGCTAGGTAGCTAGCTAATTAAGTCAGATAGTTAAGTCAGTTGGCTAGCTAGGTAGCTAGCTAGTTAAGTCACCTAGTTAAGTCAACTCATTAGCTAATCAAGTCAGTTAGTTAAGTCAGCTGGCTAGCCAGATGCCTATCAGGGTATCTATCTAGTTAAGTCAGCTGGCCAGCCAGATGACTAGGTAGTTAAGTCATCCAGTTAAGTCAGCTCGTTGGCCAGCAGATTAGCTAGGTAGTTAGGTTATTAAGTCAACTGGCAAGACAGAGGGATATGTAGGTAGGTAGCTAGTTAAGTCAGCTGGCTAGCCATCAGGCTATACAGTTATGTCAGTTACTAAGTCAGCTGACTATTCAACTGTCTAGGTATGTAGAGAGCTAGTTAAGTGTGTTGACTAGCTAGCTGGCTACTTAGTTAAGTCAGCTAGTTAAGTCTGCTGGCACGAATGCTGTCTACCTAGATAACTAGGCAATTAAATCAGCTGTCTAGCCAGCTGGACAGTAGTTATTTCAGCTAGTTCAGTCAGCTGGCTAACCAGTTGAGTAGCTAGTTAAGTCAGCACATTAAGACAGAAGTCTAACCAGCTTGATAGATGGTTAAGCTAGTTAGTTCAGATGGGCTGCCAGCTGTTTAGCTAGTTAAGTCAACTCGTTAAGTCAGCTGGCTGGCGTGCAGGTTAGCTAGGTAGTTAAGTACTTAAGTCAGCTGGCAAGCCAGTGGGCTATATAGGTAGATAGCTAGTTAAGTCAGCTGGCTAGCCATCAAGCGTCTAGTTATGGCAGCTAGTTTTAGTCAACTGGCTATCCAGGTGTCTATCTAGGTAGCTAGCTTGTTATGTGTGCTGGTTATCCACTTGGATACTTCGTTAAGTCAGCTAGTTAAGTCAGCTGACTAGGCTATTGGCTGTCTAGTTAGGTAGGCAATAAACTCACCTGGCTAGAGAGCTGACCAACTAGTTAAGTCAGCTAGTTTAGACAGTTAGCTAATCAGTTGGCTAGCTAGTTAAGTCAGCTCATAAAATCAGTTGTCTCGCCAGCTGACTATCTAGTTAAAAATCTTGTTACAATGGATGTGTAGCCATCTGGCTAGCTATTTATTTCAGCTAGTTAAGTCAGCTGGGTAGCTAGGTAGCTAGCTAGTC
>NW_007243617.1:0-751 GCF_000164805.1 Carlito syrichta
CTAGCCAGCTGGCTAGCTAGCTAGTGGGCTGGCCCATCTGGCTAGCCAGCCAGCTTAAATACCCAGCTGGCTGGCTGGACTGTCAGATAGCCAGCTGGCTTAACAAGCCAGCCACCCTGCTGGTGAGCCGGCTAGCCAGTCAGTTTAACTAGCTGGCCACCTACAATACCAGCCTGCTAACCAGTCGGCTTATCTTGCCAGCCATCTAGTTAACCATCCAGCTAACTAACTGACTTAAGTAGCTGATTTAACTTGATAGCCATCAGGCAAGTCACGTGGCTTAACTAGTTAGCCACCTAGCTAGGCATCTGTCTAGCCAGCTCACTTAACTTGCTGACTAAAATAGGTGGCCATCTGGCTAGACAGCTGGCTTAATTAGCTTGCTATTAACCTAGCCAGGTGGCTACCCAGCTTAATTTGTTAGCTGACATAACCAGCTAGCCAGCTGGCTAGCAAGCTGACTTAGCTAGCTAGCTACTTAGATAGCAAGATGGATAGCCACTTGAATTAACTAGCATAATTAACAAAGCTAGCCAGTTGGCTAGCCTGCTGACTCAATTAAGTGACTGAACTCGTTTGCCAGCTGGCTATCCAGCTGATTTAACAAGCTGACATCACTAGCTAATTAGGTGGCTAGCCAAATGATTTAACTAGCTAACTACAAATGTATCCCACGTGATTGCCAGCTCACTTATCTAACTAGTTACCTAGGTATCCAGGTGGTTAGCGAGCTGACTTAACTAGGCAACCT
>NW_007243618.1:0-8425 GCF_000164805.1 Carlito syrichta
TTCATGAAATGTTTGTTCCAGTGTGGCTTCAGGTTTCTCTTTTCTGCCTCAGGAAGCCCAATTATTCTTAGGTTTTGGTCTCTTGAAGTGATCATTCATCTCTTGCAGGTTTTGTTCTGTCTTTTTGAGCTTCTTTTCTATGCTTTTGACAGTTTGGGTTAGTTCTGTGTTTTGGTCTTCAAGCTCTGAGATTCTTTCTTCGGCTTGGCTGATTCTGCTTTCCATGCTTATTAGTCTGTTGTTCATTTCCATCACAGTATTCTTTACTGCTGTCATTTCTGACATCAGCTCCTTCCTATTTTCCTCTTGTCTCTCCTCAATTTTTTTAATTCTCTCCATTAATTTCTTGATGTCTGGGTTTGTTGCATGTAGCCAGTCATTCTGGGGACTCTTCATTGTCTGTGTTCCAGAATCTGTTTTCTCATTGTCTGATCTCCCAGGGGTCTGTGTAAGACCTATATTCTTCTTGTGGTTTTTCTTCATTTGTGCGGTTTTTCCCCCTCCCTACTTTTTCCTTCCCTCCACGTCACCGTCTTCTTTAATTCTGTTATTCAGGGGTAAAGGGATTGGTTTTACTTCTGTTTGTTCAATCTCCTATTCTTTATGTATGTCCTCTTACTTTGTTCAATTTTGAAGTTGCACTGTAGGTTGGAGGTGGTCCTTTTTGCAGTTTTGAGATGTACTTAAGGGGAGAGCTGTGATTCAAAATCTGTCTGCAGGTCCTGGTATTCACTGACAGGCATGCGGATAATGTGGAACCCACTTCCCACTTCCCTGGAATCTGTCCATGCAGTGGGGCTGTAGGTTTATTCCCTGAAATATAATGTGGTTAGCAGACGGGAGAGAATGGAGCAGATAGTGGGTCGAAGAGGGGAGTTGAGAGATAGAGGAGTAAGGGGGGAAACAAACGAGTGTGCCAACAAATAGAGAGAGAGGCCTATACTGAAACAGATAAAAACAATAGACCACAGCTACAGTCGAACCAACTCTCATACAAACAAAAATAAAACTCATAGTGATGCTAACATACCAGCTATCCAACCACCTTATTAGTGTGCTGTTCCTCTATACAAAGACATGGTTCACAGACAGAATAAAAGAGAAGAAAAGGAAAAGGAAAAGAGAAAAAAGGGAACAATACAGTAGGAATAGAATTAAGTCATTAAACTAATAGAATCAATGAAGCACACTCTGAGACATTTCGTTTAAGTCCAATGTCCTTTCAGGTCTGATTTCTCGTTTTTTTTTTTCAAGCTGGTAAATTAGTTTGCAGTTAGGGTCAGTTCCCCTGATCTGCTGTGAAGGACAGTTCAGATTAACCTCGGTTCAGAAGTTTGGTCTATGTCTTTATCAAGGTTGTTTCTCCCGTTTCGGTGTTGTTACCTTGAATCGCCAGCAGGTGGTGCTATCTCATCTTCTCGCCCCAGAGGGGGTGGGGCCGGACAGGAACAAGATGGCTGCCTGCCTACGAGCAGGCAACAGGAGCCCCACGCCGGGTGGGCAGGACAGTCTCCATCGCAGGAGCGGTGGCAGCGATCCCAGCAGATCTTCCCTGAAGCGGTTTGATGTGGATCTCCTCCGGCGGCGGCGGCGGCGGGAGCGCTGGTGGGGGGAGGGGCTGCGGCAGCGGTGGGACAGTGCAATGCAGTAAAACTGTCCAGTCTGTGATATTCCTGTGGTGGCGATGGCCGAGCTCTGTCTGAAGAGCAGGCTGCAATGCTGGGGTCACCAGCCCCCCGGGGCGAGAGTCAGAGACCCACTGCAGATCTCCCTTGCAGAGGGCTTCAGACGCCGGGTTGCCCGGTCGCCATCTTGCCACCTCGTCATATTTAATATTATTTAATAATATAATATTATTAAATAATATTATATTATTTAATATTTATTATTTATTTATTATTTAGTAAATAACATTACATTATTAAATAATATTATATCATTCAATATTTTATATTTTATATTTAATAATATTAACAATATTAAATAATATTTAATATTAAATAATATTTAATATTAAATATCATCTTAATATTAAATATTAAATATTTAATAGTATCTTGATTATTTTTCCTTATCATAATATCAAGAGCACATTACCATTTTAATTTGGGTATTTTTAAAAGAAATTCTACATTAATTACTGGGTAATGTGCCTTCAAATAGCTGCATCGTTGTTTAATGGGATATTATTAAACTGGATATTTTGGCTATCTAATTTTTCACTATTATTAACAATACATTGATGGACATCTTTGGGGTATAAATTTTTGTTCTGTTAAATCTATCATTACTTTATGGAATATATTTATAGGAATAAAGTTACTTAGGAAAAAGATACGAACAGTTTTAAGGCTTTTAATACCATATGCTCATTTGCAGAAAAGTTTTGCCAATTTACACTTACATCATCAGTCTATGAATATCTGTTTTCTTGTTTCCTTGCCAGAATTCCTATTGTCCTAAATTAATTAGTTGTAAATAATATAGGTAATAATCATACTTCATTTTAATTGTATTTCTTTGATTAGTAGGGATACCCAATGTTTTTTCTGATACATTTAACTTTTTTTCTTATGCAGATCATCTTTCCCATTTTATTTGCTTTCTGAATTTCTTATGTCAAATCAATCCATGGTTTCCTTGTAATTTCATTGCTTTTATGTACAGAAAGCAATTCCCCAGTCTTAGGCCAAATAAATGTTTGCTTATATTTTCTTTCAATATTTTTATTTATTGTTTAGTATTTATGTTATTGAAAGATATAACTCTCTCAGTTATGTTACATTTTGTTCCCAAGGGAAGGAAACGACTGTGGTTCCCATCCTTGGGGAATATGGCACATGAGACAAACGCTATGTAGCAATCTATTGTACTACCTTTATATTACCAGTTTCTTATGTTAAAACACTGACAGGTTGCTGGAGCGATAAGAGTAACTGATGCCAGAGGGAGTTAATCTGGGTTGGCATTGTAGAGGAATTGATTCTTGAGCAGAATTTTTACTTAGAGAAGAATATAATCTGGTAAAATAGCATGCTTCATGCATGGAGACAATTTTTTTTTTTTAGTTGGAGTCTCACTCTGTTGCCCAGGCTGGAGTGCAGTGGCACACTCACGGCCACCCTAGCGTCGACCTGCTGGGCTCTGGCGATCCTTCCGCCTCAGCCTTCCAAGTAGCCTGGAACTACAGGCGTGCTACCACATCCAGTTAATTTTTTATTTATTGTAGAGACAAGGCCTTGCCAAGTTGCCCAGCTGGTCTTGAACCCGTGGGCTCAGGCAATTCACTCGTCTCGGCCTCCCAAAGTGCTGAGATTATAGGCTGAGCCACCAAGCCCAGCCGGAGACAATTTTTATACTAGAAAAGTCTGTATCTACTTTTCTGTAGCTATTGCTTTATATATATTATGTATATATGTATTTATGTAAGTACAATTTTGACTATTTGAAATATATTTTTTCTTATTTTGTCCTTTCCTTAATGCCATTAAAGAATACTGGTATTATGAAACAGAATTGTAGAATATCAGAGCTATTATCTCAGCAACTGTGCATCTTAAATCACACAGCTATAGTTGGAACTAGAAACCAGATCCCTGACTTCTAGTCCAGTGCTCTTTCCATTACAACAACCTGTTGAAAGATCCCTTGTAATGAGTATAGATACTCATAGTGAAGTGACTATATTGAATTCAAATGCTGAATGTACTTTGCTTATCTGTCTGTCTACCCAACTATCTAATCTTATCACATACATTTATAATTGAAGTTACAAAGTGTCAAATATGTACAAATAAAAAAATTGAGTTTGTCTATAAGAAAACCATGTCAGCATGCTAGCAAGTCTTCCCTATCTTCTAAAGTATATGTCAAATTCTAATATCATCATCACTTCTACTTTAAACTCTTTTAAGTACCATAATAATTGTGATATACGATTGAACTACATCCCAGTTTTAAGATTTACTACTTTTCAACTTGATTATTTTATCTGTTTTATTATTTTTCTTTTCTGTTAGACAAACAGAGACAACAATGCCTCCATTTGTGGACACACTCTAGATTTTAAAATCCCAGTGCCCCAAATGCTGGTTCTTTTTTTTAGTCTGGTATTTTTGAAACAAATCAATCACATAGACCTTCTATGTGCCTACGCCAGTGCTAGGAACTCTAGGGAATACAATGGTCTTTGTTAAACTCTTATATGAGGCTCTTCTTTTTCATTATAAGGATTGACTTTGAATTTTGATATTGCATGTGGGTAAGGTCACCAAGACTCAGTTTAGGATCACATTAGGAAACCTTGATGAGGGAACTTATAAAACTATGCAAAATCATTATTGTCATCAACACCAACAACTACAAACATTTACTGGGTTCATAATATGCATTAGGAACATAAATATTTGTGACCACAAGAAACTTATAATCCGTTTAGAAAAATAAAATAATACTTTCATAAAAGAATAAATAATAATGTCAGGTAGTATATGCTGGGGAAAAAAGAGTTGAACAAGTGTCACCTTGTACATGCTAGGCTTAAAGAAATGCTCAAATGTACATGGGCTGAGTGTATTTGAAATAAGTCTTGAGAGTAGGTGACAAGGACATTATTGACAGGTGATCATTATGAATAAAATGGCAGAGGTGAAATGTTCATGGCCTATTTTGGAAAAGGAAAACGGAAAGACTAGGTGAAAGGAGCTGTGGAAAGAATACTGATATAGAAATAGGCAGATAGATGTTGATTAAAATCCTGAATCAGTCACATAGGTATGGTATGACCTTGGGCACATCCCTTCACTTATTTAATCCTCAATATTATAAAAATACTGATCATTAAATTTCCCTTATAGGATTGGTGTGAAGATTACATCAAATATGTGTAAAATGCCTCACACAATGTCTGGTACATATAAGCACTGATTAAATGATAGTTCCATTTTTACTTGTTTCAGTTGGAGTAGAGGTAGGTGTAGGAGAACAGAGATTGGTAAAAGTGTGGTGGGTCGTATCCTTTAGTCCATAGGGAGTCACTAAAGTTTACAAAGAGGAAAATTACATGTGTACAGTGCCATTTTAGGATAATTAATTTTTAATAATTCAAAATGTTGTTTCAATAAGAGACAAAATGAAGACAGAATGGCTGTCACTATAGTCTAGATAGAAGGTGAAAGTGGTTTGTTCCAGGGTTGTGTGGTTGGGTTGGAAAGGAAGCCTAAGCATGTCGATATCATAAGGAAAGGATTGCTGTATCTGGGAGAATGTTTATAGAGGGAAGAAAAGTAGCGATAAAAGATAACAGATTTCAAGACTGAGTGAATGGGAAAATAAAAAAGCAAAAGGGGATGATTTGGGGTGGAATATAATTAAATTGTTTTGATAAACATTAACTAGACAGTGGTCATATGATATTCAGATGGAGAAGTAAGAGTATTTGTTTTGCATTGGTAAGTATAGACTTGAATCTGCCAAAGCGATATTTGAACATTCAGTGTACAAAGAAACTGTGCTGACTTGGGACATGTTCATCTGTGTTCATGTTCATGTATACACATTTGGTTGGGTTGAGTCTTTAGGGTATAATAATCCATGTTAGTCTTGTGAGCTGTGTCTAATTCACAATTGGAGGATCCATTCATATGACAGCCTTAACAAGAAGAAAAAAAATTTCCTACCAGCTAATTTCTCCACAGTAGAAAAAAATCTGTACCAGAAGAGGATTTTAAGCATTTATGATAAAAAGCTTAATGTGCAGGCAGAGGTAAGGGGAGCTGCAGTGACAGTGTGTCAACCAGAGGTAGAAAAACTGTTAAAGTGAAAGGGAATAAATCTTTGAGAGGCTTTTGATTAGTTCTGACTGGACAATGACAATACTACCTGCTAGATGCGTTTGAATTTTGCACATCTATGGATTCATTTGGGAAATGCCTTTCTTAGAAGCTAGGAGCTTGAGTGCAATTCTTAGGCATTACGAGGTGTTCAATTGTTGAGAAGGCCCGTCTGAATGGCTTTAGACAATGATAACCTTAATATGATGACTTGAGCTTTAACAGTAAACTAAACACCCCAAATGAAACTGTATTTGTATGATTTCTCTTTTATAAGAGACCATATATTGGGCAAAATGAGCTAAACACTGAACGTAAGGTCAGATTTGAATGGCCCTGTATGTGTGTTGGCAGTGTGTTTAATGACAGCCTCCTACACTTTCAGCATGTTTAATAGCTTTGCTTGGCTTTGATCTTGAAATCTGCAGCTCTTGTGTTAATTGCACAGCAGCTTCAGATGATTTTTTTTTCTTAGCAATTCACGTCCAAGTAAATGTATCTCCTTTTACTTCAGCTGATTGGGGACAACAGCGGGGTAAGCTTTTTACCAGGGTGAGGATACTCAGTACCTCCAGGAAGGAAACAGTCATTCAGTCCCAGCTGGTTTGAAAAGAAATATATATATTTTTTCTCTAGATTGTATTTATGGCAGTCAATATGGGACCCATATTGTATGGGATTGAAAAGAGACTGATTTTACCTTGCTGAAATATATGCATCACCTATTGATTGATCAAATGGAAATGGGGGGTGTGGCATTGCTACATAAACTCAAACAGTATCTTCAGCCAGGAATGTGACTATATGCCCTGCAAAGGCTGAAGAATACCTTCTGCATATTTTGATCTACTTAAAGAAATTGCTTTGTGTTGCTAGAGAATAGCTGACCCCGTCATCCTAGCCACATTTTATCCTTGAATAATGAGGAGAAAATCTCCCTGCAGTAAATGTTCAGTTTATGCTTTTTTCCCTTCACTTCAAAAAGAAAAAAAAGAAGCTTTACGAAATAATGATGGTATCCTCAACTGAACATAAGGGTTTGTCCTTAATATCTTAATCAATAGTTAGAGTTAGAAAGGGCAGCTCATCTCTAAACTAAAGCTGAAATCAGCTGTCCAGCACAGAAATGAAATCTGGCAAAGAAGACCAGAGGCTCATCTAGCAGCTCCAAGTCTGCATCTCAAATGGATGAGTTTAATAGTCGGTTTTCAGTATTTATCTTTGACATCTTGACTAAGAGTCATCAGAACTTGCATAATCTACCTATAGACTCCTGCAAATCCCCGTTGGTGTTTCTATGTCAATTATTCTGCTCAAAACTGTGAGCAAGAGCTTGAAGTCTGTCTCCATAAGAGTCCAGATACTAGTTTTTGAAAATCACTATGGTATTTATCAATTTATTCATGCAATCAGGAGTTCCTTTGACAAATATTCTTTGAGAACCTGTTATATTCCAGGCACTGTGATAGACACTGGGGATATAAATAAACTTATAGTCTAGGTTTAATAAATACCCTATGGGCCAACTTAATTTCTGTACAAAAATTAATCCAAATTTTTTTCTATTTTAAATTGACTTAAGGGTGCTAAATTCAGTTTCTCTCTTAATTCTACACATGCTTATTCCTTTCTTTTCTTTATTTTGAGAAGTAGTGTAGTCTGGATATGAGTTCAAATTCTGGTTCTGATATTCATCAGGTATGTAATCTTGGGTAAATCACTTAATCTTATTTATTTTTCTTGTTATCATCTATATTTTTCTGTATTTTTTTATCCATAAAACACAGGATAATGATAGTACATGCCTTACACGGTTGTTATGAAGATTAAATGAGGTAGTATCTGCCATAGAATTATAACTTAATAAATATTAGGTAACATAAGTTCTTTTACTTTGAAAGAAAATTCTTTTACTTCTCTATTATTCATAGGAAATGAAGAAAGGAAAAATAAACATATTGGAAAATAATGAATTCTCTTTTTATTTTAAAGATGTGGGGTACATTTCAGGATTAGATACATAAGTGGTCATCATACAGGTAAAGTTTGGGCCTCTCTTTGTTCCCTACTACACCTGGTTTGAGATCAGGTAACCTTACCGGTGTTATGTGCCCCCTCTTCCCTGGCAGTTTCCCGCCACTGCCAATCCCTTTTTTATAGTATTATGATAAATGTTCAGGGTTCATTTATGAGTGAGAACATATGGTACTCAGTTATTTGTTTCCGTGATAGATCACTGAGTGTTAGAGAATCTAAATCCATCCAAGTTGCTGCAAAGTCCATAATTTTGTCCTTTATGGCTCCATAATATTCCATCATGTGTATGTACCATATTTTTTTTTATCCAGTCCATTTTCGATGGGCATCATAGTTGGTTCCATGATTTTGCTATTGTGAATAATGCTGCAATAAACATGTGTGTGCAGGTATCTTTTTTATAGAATGATTGGAATGCTTCTGGATATATTCCCAGCAGGGGGATGGCTGGGTCATATGGGAGGTATATTTTTAGATCTTTTAAGAATCACCAGCCGGGCTCGGTGGCTCAGCCTGTAATCCCGCGCCTTTGGGAGACTGAGGTGAGTGGATTGCCT
>NW_007243618.1:8754-29814 GCF_000164805.1 Carlito syrichta
AAAAAAAAAAAAAAAAAAAAAAAGAATCACTACACTTTTCCACAGAGGTTGTAATAGTTTACAGTCCCCAAAACAGTGTGGAAACATTCCCTTTTCCCCGCATCCTCTGCAGCATCTGTTGTTTTTTGAGTTATCGATGATGGTCATCCTGACTGAAGTTAGGTAGTATCTCAGTGTGGTTTTAATTTGCATTTTTTTTGTGATTAGTGAGGCTGAGCATTTGTTCATGTATCTGTTGACTGCTTGTAAGTCTTCTTTGAGAAGTATCTATTCATGTTTTACCCACTTTTTAATGGGGCTGTTTGTTTTTTTCCTTTTGAGTTCCTTGTAGATCCTGAATGTTAGGCTTTTGTCAGATATACGATTGGCAAAAATTTTTTTTCCTATTCTTTGGGCTGTCTCCTCCCCACTCTCTTGGTGGTTTATTTTGGTTTGCAGAAGCTTTTCAGTTTGATGAGGTCCCACTTGTCAATCTTATCTCTTATAGCATGGGCATTTGGTGTTTTGATCAGGAATTGGCTTCCTATTCCAATGTTCGTAAGGATGTTTCCTGCATTTTTTAAGATTCTTAGAGTTTGCAGTTTTACATTTAGGTAATTGATCCATTTAGAGTTGATTTTTGTGTATAGTAATAGATAGGGGCCCTGTTACAATCTTCTGCTTGTGATCATCCAGTTTTCCCAGCACCTTTACTGAATGGGTTCTCCTTCCCTCAATGGTTGGTTGTGGAGGCTTTGCTGAAGATGAGTTGGCTGAAAAATTGAGGTTTTGCTTCTGGAATCTGTTTCCCATTCCACTGGTCTATATGCCTGTTTTTTTTACCAATACCAGGTTGTTTTGATTATTGCAGCCTTATAGTAAAGTTTAAAGTCTGGAAGTGTGATACCTTCTGCTATGTTTCTTTTGCTAAGGATTGTTGTGGCTATTTGTGGTCATTTATGTTTCCATGTGAATTTCTGTGTTGTCATTTCCAGGTTTGAGAAGAATGATGTTGGCAAATTAATGGGTATTGCATTGAATCTGTAGATTTCCTTTGGTAGGATGAGCCTTTTAAAATGTTGATTCATCCAATCCATGAGCATGGGTTATTTTTCCATTTGTTGTGTCTTCTTGGATGTCTTTGAGCAGTGTTTTGCAGTTTTCATTGTAAAGATGTTTCACTTTTCTGGTTAGGAAAATGCCAAGTTATTTCATTTTTTTGGTGGCTATTGTGAATGAGATTGTGCTTTTTACTTGGTTCTCTGTTTGTTGTTGGTGTATAAGAATGTGACTGTCCTTTGCACAATTATTTTGTACCCCAAGACTTTGCCAAAGTCCTTTATCAGTGCAAGGAGATTTTTGACAGATTCTCTTTGGTTTTCAAGGTATAGGATCCTATCGTCAGTAAAGAGGGATAATTTCACTTTCTCTTTTCCTATTTGGATACCCCTGATTTCCTTCTTTTGTCTGATTGCTCTAGCTAGGATTTCCAACACTATGCTGAATGGGAGGGGTGAACGTAGGCAGCCTTGTCTTGTTTCAGTTTTCAGGGAAAATGCTTCCAATTTCTGTCCATTTAGCAATATGTTGGATGTGGATTTGCTGTAGATGGCTCTTACTATTTTGAAGTAGGTCCCCTCTATGCCTAGGTGTTCAGGAGTTTTTATCAAGAAGGGATGCTGCATTTTATAAAAAGCTTTTTCTGTGTCTAATGATATAATCATGTGGTTCTTGTTTTTACATCTGTTGATGTATTTAATTACATTTAGGATTTTGTGGATGTTGAACCAGCCCTGTACTCCAGGAATGAAGCCTACTTGGTCATTGTGGATGAATTTTGAGACGTGTTGTTGGATCTGATTTGCTAGAATCTTGTTGAGAATTTTTGCATCTATGTTCATCAGGGCCATTAGCCTGTATTTCTCTTTCTTTGTTAGATATTTACCTAGTTTGAGTATCAGTGTGATGTTAGCTTCATGAAGTGATTTGGGGAGAGTTCCGTCTTTCTCAATTGCCTGGAATACTTTCAATAGGATTGGTATCAGCTCCTCCTTGCATGTTTTCTAGAATTCCACTGGAAAGTCGTCTGGTGCAAGACTTTTTTTCTAGGTAGATTTTTTTTGTAGGTAGAGTCAATTTCCTGGATGGTTATTGGTCCATTTAGGTTCTCAGTTTCTTCTTGTTTAAACTTTGGGAGGTTGTGTGATGTCAGAAAGTCCTCCATTTCATTTAGGTTTTTTAGTTTGTTTCCATACAGGTGTGCATATTAATCTCTGATAATCTTTTGTATTTCTTCTCGGTCAGTTGTGACTTGATCTTTTGCATTTTTGATTGTGTTTATTTGGGCTTTTTCTCTCTTTTTCTTGGTCATTATGACTAGGGGTCCATCAATCTTGTTTATCATTTGAAAGAACCATCCTTTTGTTTTGTTAATTTTTTTCTATGTCCTATATTTGGGGTTTTACTTTGGTGATCTGGATTCTTTTGCTGAAGTTTGGGTTTTGATTGTCTTGTCTTTCAATCTCACTTAGGTGATGTGTTACACTGTTAACTTGTGATCTTTCCTTTTTCTTGATGTGTGTTAGTAGAGATATACATTCCCCCTCTTAGAACTGATTTTATGACATCCTAGAGATTTTGACAAGATGTTTATTCATTTTCATTTGTTTCCAGGAATCTTTTAATTGCTCTTTTGATTTCTGTGTTGACCCAGGAGTTCTTCAGCATCATGCTCTTTAGTGTTCATGTGTTTGTTAGTTTTGGGGGAATATTTTTGTTGGTGATATTTATTTTTATTCCACTGTAGTCTGAGAAGGTGCATGATAGTATTTTGATCTTATGAAATTTGTTTATGCTAGATTTATGGCCAAAGGTGTGGTTGATCTAGGAGTAAATCCCATGCGATGTTGGATATTCTGTGGTTGTTGGGTGGAGTGTTCTGTAGATACCTATTAAGTCAAGTGTAAAGTTGAGGTTCCGGATCTCTTTGTTGATTTTTTGCCTCAATAATTTATCTAGGGCTGTTAGTGAGGTATTTAAGTCCCCAGCTATGATAGTGTTAGAGTCAATATCTTTTTTTTAGTTTACTTAGCTGCTTTATAAAAGTTTGTGCTTCTGTGTCGGTTGCATATATGTTTAGAATGGATATTTCTTATTGATGTATTGAACTTTTCATCATTATGTAGTGCTCTTTTGTATGTTTTTAACGTTTTGATAGCTTAAAGGTTGATCTGATATTAAGATCATGATTCCTGCATTCTCTTGTGATCTGTTCATCTGTAAATCTCTTTTTCATCATCTAACTTAGAGTCTAATAGTGCCCTTTGTAGTGAAATGTGTTTCCTAGAGGCAGCATATTGTTTGGTCATTTTAAAAAAAACCTAGTTTGCTATTCTGTGTCTTTTTAGTGGTGCATTTAGTTCATTCGTGTTCAGGGTGAATATTGAAATGTGAGAGCTTACTCCTGCCATAATGTTCTTATAAGGCTGCTTTATTTTCTTTTAGCTTTTGTGTTAATATATATCTGTGTTTTCATTTTTGCATGTGTGCTGTAGTTCTGTTGCTTCTCTGTTTTATTGTAACCTTCTGATGTATATAGTCTTTCTTTTGTCTCTTTTTTTCTGTGCACAGCAACTTTTTAAGCATCTCATGTAGAGCTGACCTGGTAGCAGCATATTTTTTAGGGATTGGATGTCTGGAAAGGAATTTGATTCTCCATTGCTTATGAAGCTTAGCTTGCCTGGGTAGGAAATTCTTGGTTGAAATTGTTTATCTTTGGGAACATTAACGATTGGGGTCCAAACCCTACTGGTCTGTAGTGTTTCTGCAGATAAGTCTGCAGTGATTTTGATTGATTGTTCTTGGTAGGTAGTGTGACCTTTTCCCCTTGCTGCCTTTAGGATTTTTTCCTTTATACCTAAATTTGTGTAGGCAAATTACGATGTGTCTAGGGGCTGATCTTCTCACAAAGATGTCTTTCAGGGGTTTTCTGTATCTCTTGTGTTTGTATAATTTTCTCTGTGGCCAAATAAGGAAAGTTTTCTTAAAGGACCTTATGGAATATTTGTTCCAAGGTGGTTTCTGTTTCTCTTTCTACTTTAGCTATCTCAATTAGACATAGGTTTGGTTTCTTGATAAAATAACAAATCTCTTGGAGAGTTTCTTCTTCTTGAGTGCTTTTCCCCCTATATTTTAATAGATTGGGTTAATTCCATATTTTTGTCTTCCAGCTCTGAGATTCTTTCTTCTGTTTAGTCAAATCTGCTTCCCATGCATGGCAGTTTGTTATTTATTTATTGGATGGAATTCTTTATTTCTGTTATTTCTAAATACACTTTCTTGAGTCTGTCCAACTCCATTGTAATTCCTTCCAGTTTTAGCACTTGCATTTTTATTCATTCTATCCAACAATTCTCTGATCTTTGTAAGTACCTTCTGAGTACTATCTTTCTCTGAGATAGTCACTGTTTGTGCTTCAGCAGTTGTTCTTTCAGGCACTGACTCTTTGTTGGGGCTTTGAAGGTTACCAGTGATTTTTCATTGGGGTTTCTTCATTTGTAGCAGTTATCTTATCTTTCTCTTAAATTCCATTCCTTAGTAGGAAATGGAGAAGCAATCACTTCTGATATTTGCTCTACCTTCTGTCCTTTCCTGAGCCAGGACTCTGGGTTTGTTCAGATAGGAAAAAAGGCTAGGGGAGGGGAATTTTGCTATCTCATTGCAATTTTGAGCTGTTTTTAAGGGTTGGGGAGGGATCATAAAGATTCAGAACATACCAACAGGCCACAATGCTTGTTATCTGTTGAATGAAGTAGCTGGAACTCACTCTCCATCTCCATACAATATAATCTTATCATGAATATGCTTATGTAGCCCCTGAGTACAAGGCAGGGTATAAGAGAGAAAATAGAGGAATGATGGAGAGAAAAAAGGGAAAGAAGAAGAAAGAAAAAAAAAACACAGAAAGAAAAGAGAGAGAGAAAAAAGAGAAAAGAATAGAGAAAATCAACCAACCAACAAACAAAGCAGATAAATGAGACAGACCAAAAAGCAATAAAAAAGGAGAAAACAACAACAACAAAAACCAAACCAAACAACAAAAAACCTATTGGCAGTGATTACTCAGCTTTAGTATATCTTTGGGGGGGGTGCTCTCCCTCTTGTGGTGGGTTCCGCAACTGCAGGTCTGTTATTGCATGTTTCCTCTTTGTTGTTGAAACTTGAACTTAGAATCTTCAACCCCAGTTGCCTGCAATTGATAGCTAGTGCATGCCCATGGGGATGTGAGAGGCTGGGGTAATTTGACTCAGAGTGTCTTGGGCTCTCTCCCCCAGCATGGTCACAGCTCCCACAGCATCCAGTTTGTGGTTGGGGAATGATGCCTCCAGCCTGTACCCTGCCCTCCTGACCTCTTTTGCTCATTGCTAGAGGTGAACAGGCATTAGCTAAGCACTCACCACCCTCCTTTTCAGTCAGATTCACTGTATGTGTCTATCATCCAGGAGCTGGCTCAGGGAAGGGGGTAGATTGTCTGGGGCTCCACATCTGCAATTTTCCACCAGAGTTTGTGCACTGGGGGTGATACTTTCTGAGTTCATAGAGAACAGCCCCAAAGCAATGCAGAGACCATCCCCTAGTCTTAAGATGCAGGTCTGCTGTTTCATGGAGGTCACTCTGGAGCACTTCTCTACCCAGACTTTAGAGTAGCTGCTCAGTTTCTCTCTTTTTAAAAAATGTTTATTATTTTATTATTTTTTTCTTCAGTTTCTCTACAGCCTGTTGTTCCTGCCACAAACAGGATCAGAAAAGATAGCACTCTCACCAGCAAGTACCACAGTATCCAAATCTCAGGTCCCAGTGGCAGGGCCTTGTAGCCTTTCCTGGTGCTGGTGATGGTAACAGCGAGTCCAGGTTCTGGGTGGCCTCTTCTCATTGCTTCTTTGGGATTTTGCCTCTGGCTCCCTCACTGTACTCCCTCTTGCTGCCATGTCTTGCTTGGTGTTGCAGTGATGGGAACAGCAGTCGCTCCAGCAGCTTCTTCCCAGGAAAAGCTTTGTTGATTTTAGAAAATAGCACTCAGTTTCTGTGCTCCAGTAAGCACTAGGGTCCAAGCAGAGTGGCTGTGGCACCAGCTGCTTCACTGGGAGAGTCCTGGTCACTTGCTCTCATGTCCCCACTCAGTCACTCACACACCTACTTATACACAGACATGCATGCAAATTTGTCCATATATTCACTCACTCACACAGGGACTCATGCAGTCTGACTGGCTATGCTGCCACCTTTCCCATGATTCCAACAATGAATTCTTATCTTCTTTCACTTTAAGGAAGTCAAAGACTTAATGTATAAGACCACTGAGGCCATTGTATAATTCTGGTTACTTTAAAATAAGTAAGCCTATATGATGATGCCCAGCTTGATGACAGATTCACTCAGGTTTGACTAGAGGTTTCAGCACTTATATTCTTATTCATCATGTATATTCATCATGATTTTTGTTTCAAAACCAGATGACCTTATCAATTTACCTAATTTCCATTGTCCCATAACTTACATGTACTTTGTAAGCTCCGAGAGACACATTAATATGTTTTGTAAAAAGTGAGAGCTGCTAGAACTTTGAAAGTAATTGCTTTTTATTTACTCCTTTGTAAAAACAATGATTTTTTTAACAAGAAAAGATACTTTTGTGATTCATAATATCTAGTGATGAAAAAAGAGACTTTACTATTAGCTGATTCTAAAACGAGATATATTTGCCATTATTTCATAGAGAAGCAATGATTTTTAGTTGTTGTCAACTCAATTATTGAGGTAGAAATATTCCTATTCCTTCTAACATGTATCACCTCTCTTCCCTCAAGCTACAGTCAAGTACTGGAGAATGATAAGTGTCTCAAAAAAGTTGATTTTTTAAAAATATGAATGAATGTCATTCAGAATAGCACTCAGTTTTTGTGCTCCAGGAAGCACTAGGGTCCAAGCAGAGCTAATACATGACCTTGATGTCTTATGGTATTAATGAACTTCCTAAAGGTAACATTAGGGTAACAAAAATTATGGATATTTGTTTTTTCAAATTGTATTATAAGTTTCAACAATCTTTCATACACAGTGTTCAATGTGATATTCTTTGTTTCAGTCCAAACAATTATTCTTATATATCCGATTTAGGTATACATTAATACACATATGTAAATCTTTTGTTGTCTATATTCAGAAACTGGCCTACTGGAATAGAAATATCTATTTTTAAAAATTATTTTTTATTTTAAAGATGTGGCTACAATTCAGGGTTAGGTATACAAATGTTCATTATGCAGGTAACCTTGTTGGTGAGGTGTGCCCCTCCCTCCCCTGGCAGTTTCTCTCAGCTGCCAATCTCACCCCCCCATCCCCTGGCAGTTTCCCACTACTGCTGATCCCTTTCTTATAGTATTATGATAATTGTTCAAGGTCCGCTTATGAGTGAGAACATATGGTACTCTCTACTTTGTTTCTGCAATAGATCACTGAGTATGATTGTCTCTAAATCCATCCAAGTTGCTGTGAAGTCCATATGTTTGTCCTTTATGGCTGCATAATATTCCATTGTGTATATATACCACATTTTTTAATCCAGTCAAGCTTCGATGGGTAGCATGGTTGGTTCCATGTTTTTGCTACTGCGGCAAACATGTGTGTGCAGGTATCTTTTTTGTAGAATGGCTTGAGTTCCTCTGGGTATATTCCCAATAGGGAGTTTGGAATGTCATATGGAAGGTCAATTTTTATTTCTTTCAGAAATCGCCACACTATCTTCCAAAGGGGTTGTACTAGTTTGCATTCCCATCAGCAGTGTAGAAGCGTTTCTTTTTCTCTGCATCCTCACCAGCATCTGCTGTTGTTTGTTTTATTAATGAGTCCATTCTTACTGGGGTTATGTGGTATCTCAATGTGGTTGTGATTTGCATTTCTCTGATGATTAGTGAGGCTGAGCACTTTTCACGTTGGCTCCCCCGTGTATCTTCTTTTGAGAAGTAAGATAGAAATATCATATCTGCAAATAAAGTGTTGGGTCTTATTCTAATATGATGAAATATCAAGGACTGTTTAAAGCTATTAACACAGTTGCTTGTAACTTAAGATAATCAAGCTGAGCAAACCCTTACTTAAAGGGAAAATCATCTGCTGTTCTTGCTTTCTCTAATTTACTTGGGGAAAGTTCTCAAATCTTCTTTTACTCAGGTACCATTTAATGTATTTAATTGCTTTGTTCACTATTACTGATAATACCAACTTTGCATCATTAGTAGCCCACTTTAACAGATGTTGATATTCAAATTGCCACTGAGTTAATTATTTATTGTGGTAAATTTCTAGGAATAAGCAAGTTTTCACATAGAGGTTGTGGGTTGTGACTCTGGGCTTGAATTTCATTTTTGCAGTTAATGTCTCTAACAATAGGAAAGCAAATATATGTTTGAGCTACCTTTTTGAACTATAGTAGTTAACTTGGGAATGCTCAGAAAGATAAAAGAAAGAAAAGACTAGAAGGATACCTGATATTTAATGGGCACTCATTAATTGGTAGCCATTGTCCTTATTATACCTTTAAACTGACCTCAGACAAAATACTTAGAATTAATTCTATTGCATGAAAGATGAAACAGGTGTTTTTCCTTCCTGAAGAGTTAGGAAAGAGTAAGCATCCAGCATACAAAACTGACCAAAATTTGCACGTATCAGTATATCATGGATGAGGTATTATGGCTTCTCAGTAGGACAGATGCCATTTCCTGGACCCACAAATGCAAAACAATGAGGTGAAGAAATCCAGAGATCAACTTCAAATACCTTAAAAGGCATCAATTCCAGAAACACTATTGAGGAACTCAGTTATCTGGTTATAATTTTTGTCACCAGTAAACAGCTGGCCAACATAAACCTGGATGTGCTTAATTGATAAGCACAGTTAAAAATTCTAGGACCAGTGTTGTATAAAATAAATGAATTTTATAGGACTGTGTGACTATAGGTTACGAACATCAACTCAGTCATGTTTTTCACTCATTATTAATTTCAAACCCTTGAAGTATTTTTTAATCTTAAAATTGTGGCTCAGAAAGAAAAATAATAACAAAAAGAAAAATGAAAGTAAAGCCCTTACCAATACATTAAAACACTGCAAGCAGCAGTGATAGGTAGCAGTGCTAATCTTAATACCCTACCTATCAGCAGTAAAACTAACCAAAAGGTTATTATTAGAGTACAAATGTGGTTGAGTGTCCACACTAGTGTGTTAACGGCTGGGGCTGAAATATTTTGGGAACACACACAAATGGGATTTCCTGTTCACACAAGAGGTGATAGGGCATTTTGGCAGGGTTTTTTGTTTTTGTTTTTGTTTTAGTTGGAGTCTCACTCTTTTGCCCAGACCAGAGTGGATTGGCCGCTCCCGGCCACCACAGCCTCAGCCTGCTGGGCTCCGGCGATCCTTCCGCCTCAGCCTTCTGAGTAGCCAGAATTACAGGCGCGCAATACCATGCCCGGCTAATTTTTTGATTTTATTGTAGAGATGAGGTCTCGCCTGCTCAGGCGGGTCTCGAACCTGCGGGCTCAGGCAATCCACTCACCTCAGCCTCCCAAAGGCGCAGGATTACGGGCTGAGCCACCGAGCTCGGCTTGGCAGGTTTTTGAGGGAGGCTACAGCTGTTGAGAAAAATAAAACAACCCTGTGGAGCGGGGAGAGATTTTTCAGTTAAAAAAATTCAAAACATGAGAATTAATTATGTAAGAAACCTCTAAGGGCTAGGGTAGTATCTAATTAACTGCTTCATTTCCCATTGTATTCCTAGAACAAAGTACAGCGCTTGCCCCACAGTATATAGTCAGCTAATGTGCACTGAGCCGAATTTTTGTAAAAAGTTTGACTGATACACTCAGTGTTTCCTTTTGTCTAGGCTGTGGAGAGGAGGGATAGACAGCAGAGTTTTTCTTACTAGTATCTTTGGAACAAACATTTCCTTACTAGTCTCTAGTCCCATGGGAGAGATCAACACTGCAGCAGTTTCCCATGTCATGTCCTCTGCCAGCTTCTTGGAGGTCTTAAAATTCACAACTCTTAACTATCAGGAAAAGAAAAAGAAACTAAAAGCTCAGATATGAGCTCTTCCATCCACATTTTATAGATGAAATATTTAGTGTTTTAAATTAAACATGCCAAAAAATCGTATTCCAGAGAGGATTTTGCAACCATTCTGCTTACAGAGCCCTAACCTTGGAACAGAATCTGCATATGAATCAAGGTCAGTCTGTTGGAGTTTCTCTAACCAAAGTCTAAATTCAAAATCTCCACCTCAGAGAAACAGCAGGGCCTGGGTAGAGGGTGGGAATGGAGAACACCAGAGGGATGACATTTAGGGGGCTAGTGTAAATCTGTCTGACATTTGGGGTTGATATATTGTGGCTACTTTTTATCGTGCTTGGTATTCTTTATTCAAATTAAGCCATTGGAAATGAAAGAAAAACCTCATTTTTAAAGTCTGCCAAACAAAGCAAATTAAAGCATAACTTGTGTTGATAGAAATATAGTGTCCTGTTTAAAGAAAGCCCACACTACTATGCAATTAGTCAACTTATATTTTTAGTGCAACATTCTGTTCTGGGTATCACATTTTATGTAGAGTATAGATCAACCAAGATGTATTTGGAGGAGGGGGAGCACAATGAGGATGGGTTTGAAAATCAGACATGAGAGGAACTGTTGGGCATAAAAAGAATCATTCACTGTAATAAAATTCTCAAATGACTTCTTATTTCATTTAGATAAAGACCAAACTTTCACTATAGGCTAAGGTGTTTTAAAATGAGGAAGATAGAAAATAGAAATATAAATTTTATTTCCAGCAAGACATTCTGCTTTACAATCCCGCCTGCTTTTACCTGCCCAACCCCCATCAACAACTCTCCAATCATTCTGTTCACAGTTTACTTAGAATAAAATAAAAATACAATACAAACTCACTTTTGCAAACTCTAGTTCTTGTCTACTTTTTCCAACTTTTCTCTCTCCCCATCACTTTGTCTTATATATTAGTCACACTAGTCTTGTTCTTTTTTCTTTATAAGTCTGTTTGTTCAGTAATTCACAAAAAACAAACTAATTAAATATCAGCATCTAAACATATATTGGCTGATCTAATAGTCTATATTAAGCTGATTTTGAATACAAGAACCCTACCTTGAAGAACATGTGTTCTATCTGGGTTTTTATTTTTTGTTTATTTTTCTCCCAGCTTTATTGAGGTCTGATTATTGACAAATAAAAATTATATATATTTAAGGTGTACAAAATGATGTTTATTTATATATATATTATGAAATGATCACCATAATAAAGCTAATTAACATACGTATCACCTGACGTAGTTGCCGTTTTTATTGCTTTATTTTTTTGTGGTTAAGATCAAACCCTCTTAGAAATTTCAAGTATATCATACAGTATTGTTAACTATTGCCACTATGCTGTACGTTAGGTCTCCAGATGTTAGTTATCTTGAATAACTAAAACACTGAACCCTTTGACCATTATCTTCCCATCTCCCCCACTCGTCCTCAGCCTCTAGAGATCACCATTTCACTGCCTGGTTCTATGATTTTGACAATTTTAGATTTCATAAGCAAATGAGATCAGCTGCGTTTGTCTTTTTGAGTCTGGCTTATTTCACATAATATAATGTCCTCTGGTTCATCCATGTTGTCACAAATGACAGATTTTCCTTCTTTTTATGACTGAGTAGTATTCCATTGTGTGTATACCAGGCATACCTCAGAGATAATATGAGTTTAGTACCAGACCATCACAATAAAGTTAATATTAAAATAAAGTGAGTTACACTTATTTTGGCTCTTTGGTGTATATAAAAGCTATATTTACATACACTGTACTGTAGTCTATTAAGTGTGCCATAGCATTATGCCTAAAAAATACATACTTTATTTAAAAATAAGTATGCTAAAGATGTTCACAATCATCTGAACCTTCAATGAGTGGTAATCTTTTTGCTGGTGTAGATTCTTGCCTTGCTGTTGGTGGCCGCTGAATGAACAGAATGACAGTAGCTGAAGGTAGAGGTGGCTATGGTGATTTCTTAAAATAAAATAACAATGAAGTTTGGCACATTGATTAACTTGTCCTTTCATGAAAGAGTTCTCTGATGCATGTGATAGTGTTTCATAGCATTTTACCCACAGCAGAATTTCTTTCAAAATTGCAGTCAATCCTCTCAAACCCTGCTGCTGCTGTGCAACCAAGTTTATGAAATATTCTAAATCCTTTGTTGTCATTTTAACAACACAGTATTTTCACCAGGAATAAATTCCATTTCAAGAAACCACTTTTTGCTCACTCAGAAGAAGTAACTCTTTATTTATTAAAGTTTTATCATTAGATTCCAGCAATTCAGTCACATCTTCAGGCTAGGCTCTGCTTCTAATTCTAGTTGTTTTGTTATTTCCACCACATCTTCCTCCACTGGAGTCTGGAATCCTTCATTGTCACCCATGAGAGTTGGAATCAACTTCTTCCAAATATTTGTTAACATTGATATTTTGACCTTCTCCCATGAATCATGAGTGTTCTTAAGGGTATCTAAAATGATGAATCTTTCCCAGAAAATTTTCAATTTACTTTTCGAGATCCATCAGAGAAATCTATGGCAGCTATAGCTTTATGGAATGTATTTCTTTCTTTTTTATTTTTGATAACTATCAAAAATTATTTTTTATAATTATTTTTATGGGTTTTTAAATAATTTTTATTTTTTAAAGATGTGGGGTACAATTTAGCTAGATAAGTGGTCATCGCACAGGTAGAGTTTGAGCCTCCTTTGGGTCTCCACTTTGCCTGGTTTAGGCAATAACCTTTGAAAATGGAAATTACTCTTTGATCCATAGACTGCAAAATGGATGTTTTTCTTAGCAGGTATGAAAACAACATTAATTTCCTTGTACATCTTCACCAGAGCTCTTGGATGACTGGGTGCATTGTCAATGAGCAATAATATTTTGAAAGAAGCAATTGTTTTTGAGCAGTAGGTCTCAACATTGGGCTTAAAATATTCAGTAAACCATGCTGCAAACAGATGTGTTGTCATCCAGGCCTTGTTGTTCCATTTATATAGAGCAAAGACAGGGTCCTAGACTTTTCAGAATGGTCGATAAGCATTGGCTTCAACTTAAAGTCACCAGCTGCATTAGCCCTAACAAGTGAGTCAACCTGTCCCTTGAAGCTTTGAAGCTAGTCATTGATGTTTTCTCTCTAGTTATAACAGGCCTAGATGGAATTTCCTTCCAATATAAGACTGTTTCATTGACACTGAAAATGTGTTGTTTAGTGTAGCCACCTTCATCACTGATTTTAGCTAGATATTCTGGGTAATTTTTTGCAGCTTCTACATTAGCACTTGCTGCTTCCCCTTGTACTTTTAGGTTATGAAGATGGCTGCTTTCCTTAAACCTCATGAACCTACCTCCGTTAGCTTCCAACTTGCCTTCTGCTTCCTCACCTCTCTCAGTCTTCATGGAATTGAAAAGCTAGGACCTTGATCTGGATTAGGCTTTGACTTAATAGAATGTTGTGGCTGGTTTGGTCTTCTATCCAGACCACTAAAATTTCCCCCTTATCAGCAGTAAGTTTGTTTCACTTTCTTTTCATTTGTGTGTTCACTTGAGTATCATTTTAAATTTCCTTCAAGAACTTTTTCTTTCCATTAAAGTTTGGTTAAGTATTTGATACAAGAGGCCTGGCTTTGTCCTCTGTTGGCTTTCAGCATGCCTTCCTCACTAAGCTTAATCATTTCTAGCTTTTGATTTAAATAGAGAGACATGAGACTCTTTCACTTGAATACTTAGAGGTCATTGTGAGGTTATTAGTTAACCAATTCTGTTAGCATGGTGTCTCAGGGAATAGGAAGGCCTTAGGTGAGGGAGAGAGATGGGAAATGACTGGTCAGTGGAACAGTCAGAACACACACGAATTTTAAACTTTTTTTAATTACTTTTATGGTTTTACAAAGGCATGGCTTGTGGTGCCATCAAATAATTCCAGTAGTAGCATCAAAGATCACTGATCATAGATCATCATAACAGGCATAAAAATAATGACCAAGTTTACAGTTTGGAAGAATTACCAAAATGTGACACAGAGTCATGAAGTGAGCACATGCTATTAGAAAGATGGTGCAAATAGACTTGCTCAACACAGGATTGCCATAAACCTTCAATTTTTAAGAAAAAATTTGTGAAATGCAATAAAATGAGGTGACCTGTATAAGGAAATATGGTGTGAATCACTTTAAGATTGTCAGCAAATGTCTGCATAGTTCCTTTAAAGCAAGTAGCAAGAAAGTGGGGAGCCCAGTCTGCTAGGTGAGAAATATGCCTCTAAGTTTTTATCTTTGGCTACTGACTTGAGCTATTTGTATGTGGTATAGAGCTGGAAACTGTGTCAAGGATGACAGAGCCCTGTTTCTGATATAGGAAAGTTACACTAGTATTCAAAATGGATGCTGAGGCAACATAAAATTATAAGAATTGACTGCAAAAACTTTATATAGGCCTGGTTAAAACTCTCTGTGCTGTAGTCTTCCTATCCAGTCCTCTTTCCTATTCTCACTCCTTCACAGCTATCTGGTCTGCATTAAGATCTGAATACTCACTCAATCTTTTCCAACTTCATTCCCTTGATCCCTCAAATACATTTTCTTCAATAAATCTATTGCAATTCTAATCTCATCTTTGTGTCTTCTCAGAGGATCCTAATACAAATGGTGCTAGAAGACATCTGAAAAAAAGGGGGCAGTAGAAAGGGGTTTTGAGATGGGTTCACTCATCACCTAGTGGACAGAGAATGATATTCTGAGTGTTATGTGGGATATACCTGATACATGGTGGAAAACCAAATGGTAATTTCACAGGTAGTGACCTGAGGAAATGTCCAGTGGACTGGAACACCATTGCAGGAACAATGACTTAGGCATTTGACACATATGGGAGGAATGTTCCTACAAGGACGAAGGAATAGACTGTTATTGCTAAGTTGTATGGATGACCTGGAGAGAGTTAATGAGAAAATGAAAGCTATTAACAAATAGTTAAGGGCTAAGAATTAAAACCACAGAAGTTCTTTGGTAGATTAATAGAGGCCCTTATCGTCTGATATGGAAGAGCAAGCACAGTTGAAGAGCAGATGCAGGAGTCTCAGAGTCACAGAGGTCCAGAGACATTTAGGGGCTTAGCCAAGGCAGGGCTGTAATGTTTACGTTAGGGACCTTGGTGAGAAACCTGGAATACTGGGGACTTCTGGATGGACCTGGATGGATTCCTTTGAGAATGTTTACTTTGCAGACTTCCAAACACATAACACTTTTAAAGATGCTTCACCTTTTTCTGTAAGAGCTAGAACTTCCACTGTGTTGAAAGATGCTGCAAAAATCTCTCCCCTGCAAGACTACAACATCTGTCTTCTCACTGCCCATTTCTTAGGAGTTGTTCCTATCTCTTCTCCTGTATGCAAGGTATAAAACTAGGCTTAACTCCCAGGATAACTTGTCTGGGGACATGTTGAGTCTGAGAAGAACAAAAAAGAGATAATATAATTAAAGGAGTTGCAAGAATTAGCTAGCATGTACCTGCAGAGGTCAGGGAAGTTCTCCTCGGACTGAATTCTGAAGGTTCTTGATGAAAGCAATCAGAATATAAGACTACATAAGCAAGAACTCATTCAGTTGGAAACAGTTTCAGGGAACTCAGGATTTAACACTCTAGCAAAGACTGCAAGAAATGGAGCAAACTCACTGCTAATGTGGTTCTTCAAAGCCTGACATGAGCAATGGTCTCTGCTGAGTGAAGTGGAAGTGCCTGAGGTACCATGACATACATCAGAGGAAAAATTATAGTCTCAAAGAGGTGGGCACGCTAGAATGCCTATATTATGGGGGCCAGGAGACCCAACCAAGGATAACATTTCACAAGAAGGTCCAGAGAACACACCCTTCACTGAGGCCATAGGGAATGCACTCCTGAGAGACATAACAGCATCATTAGGGAGTTTGATGGTGGCTTTCCTCTGTAGATCAGGGATGATGGTAAGAGATGTGGTCACAGACCTGGGCTTATTAATATCCATGTAGTTGGCAGGGTCCTGGAGTAACAGAGGACAAGGGGCAAAGCTTAACCATCAGAATCTAAGAAGCCACAATTATGATGACAACCAGCAACATCAGAGAGGCAACCAAGGAGGCTTTACTCACAGGAAGTTGTGGAGATGGTTGGAACATAGTGTCCCTATGAGTAACACAGGCAGACAGCCAACAAGGGTGTTTCTTAACATTCACAAGCTGAGAAAAAAGAGTGCAGAACTAGGAGCCTGAGAAAATTTGTCCCATTAAAAAGTCATGATCCTATACTCAGTTTCCAGAAATTCTTTGTAACTTTGCTTTAATCTAAGATTCTTCCTACTTAATCTTTTCATTCTCTTCTCCTTCATAGATGTCAGGCCTGGCATGTGGTCCAAAGGCATGCAATGAGCTCTTCATGCTTCCTCTGATTCCTTCACGTTATCTTCAAGCATTTATCTTAGTAAGTCCTTACACATATTAACTTATCTTGGTATCTGATTCTGAAGGGCCTGACTAACACAGTTCTCACAAAACTGGCTTGCGACAAATCTGCTGCCAGAAAAATAGCCATGATTCTTTGCAGTTCCTTCTGTTCGAGGATGGAGTCTTCTTCTGCATTTCTTGAATCTGGCCTGGTTTTGTGACTTAATTTGACCAGTAGAGTATAGTAGAAGTGATACTTTGAGAATATGAGCCTGAGTTTCAAAAGACTGCAATTTTCTTCCTCTACTCTTAGTTAACCAGCTGCTGTCACCATCTGAACAAGCCTGAGACCACCAATATCTTTTTGTGGATTTTACTGAGAGATGTTCTTAGGAAGTACACTATGGAAAATGCAAAACCTACCTAGATAACATTGTTGGAAGATGGAGGAATAGTGACTTCATTTAATGGAGTATCTCCAATGGGAGATTTTGGACATAATAGCAATATTATCACACCTCTGCCACAGGAAAAATACATTAAGGCAGCAAAACTTTGGGAAACCTTCAATTTGGTGGCATGAAGGTGGCTACCTACTCAAACTACACAGAGACTCATTATTTATGCTAGCAAAAATTAATTTCAAATTCTTACTTATAGTAATAATATAATTCTGTTTCCAGCTATGAATTCCAGGAGTAACATTTTACCAACCAACACATCTGACAAGAAAAGCTATAAAAATAGGATAAAAGACCTAAGTAAAAATTGTTTGAAGAGATAAGTTGCTGCCCAGTCAACCAGGGACTAAATGGTCAAAATCCCAAAGAGAAAAAATGCTCACCAACATGAGGCCAACTCTATATACTGCTTCTCTTGAGAGGGCATTTGCCAATTTTTCATAAAGGATAAGAGAGAATGAGACACTGTGAAGAAGACAATGACTAGAAGTCAGAGATGCCAACAGGTAATTTTGGTGATTTCATGATCTGGGGTGACAAAAATTCCATTCTGGCTTTGCCAGAATGAATTCTATAACATGTATGTGAGTGGAGGCCCAGAAGGAGAAGAAATAAATAGTTAGACAGAAGTAGTTTTTGGCTGAAAATTTTCTATAGCTGATAAAAGATGCATAGATTCAAGAAGCTCATTGGACCCCAAGAGGTATAAATTCAAAGAAAATCTCACCTAGGCATATCATAGTAAAACTGCTGAAAATCAGACACACGAAATAAGTAAAAACAGCCAGAGAGGAGAAAAATCATGTCACTTTCCCAAAAGCAGATATTGCCGTTGACAACTGACTTCTCAAATAACATGCTAAATTCCAGAATGCAAAGCTTGTTCCTGAGGCGTGATGAACCTTGGTACATGCAAAGTACCTAAGTAAGGCTAATGTACAACAGGTATATGAAAAAGTGCTCAGCATCACTAGTCACTAGAGAAGTGCAAATAAAAACTACAATGAGATATAATCTGATACCTGTTAGGATGGCTACTATAAAAAAGACAAAAGATAGTAAGTGTTGGTGAGGATGCAGAGAAAAGGGAACCTTATTTATACCGTAGGTGGGAATGTAAAATGGTACATCCAGTGTGGAAAACAAAGTGCTACTTCCTTAAAAAAATGAGAAGTAGGACCACCATATATATGATCCAGCAATCTCACTTCTGGGTATATATCCAAAGAAAATGAAGTCAATATGTCAAAGAAATATCTGTACTCCCATGTTCATTGCAGTGTTATTCACAATAACCAAGATATGGATACTTAGCACACCTAAGTGTGCATCCATGGATGAATGGGTTAAAAAATGCAGTATAGTTTGCTCACTGTTACACCCCCTCTCCTTCTTTCTGCCTGACTCTTCGTTCCTACCTCGTGTGACCCAGAGATAGAGGACTGGTTTCCCGACTCATTACATCTTCTTTGCCCAGGATTTGTATGGAAAAAAAACCCAAAACTTTTAAGCCTGTTTCCTTTTGTGGTGGTGTATTGAATTTGCACTTTCCATCTGAAGAACTAAGAGCTGCCCCAGGAGACCGAGAAGAATACAGATCAGGCTCCCAGCTCCAGAGGGAAGGCCAGAGAGGCATAAGCTAGACATGCATTGGACAAAAGCCACAAGAGTCCTTGCTTGTATAAACAAGTTCCCTGTGGGAAAGACCCCTGTTTACAGATCAGACAATTAGGCATTAGGCCATCTACCAGGTAAAAGAAGGCAAACTGTAAATATCCACGCCGAGTTTCCCTTCATTTCATTAAGGCAGAGTTGCTAGCTGCTCTGGCACTAGAATCCCAGTTTAGCCAGGGGCTCTCAAAATAGGCACTGAGCTAAACTTACACACTCACGGATTCCTGCGTCTTGTAGTAATGGGTCTTCTGTCATGCTAAGTCATTGGCAGAGACCAGCCCACGGGAAAAGTGACCCTGAGGCAAACATGGTGATGGATCCATAGGGGCAGCAACTAGGGTCAGTCAGTTTTGCTCCCTAGCAGGAGATGTGTAGTAGAGGTAAATGCCTAGACATGTGGATTAACGTAAACTGTGCAGGTTTTTTAATCGTTTTAAATATTATTGTTATACAAAGCAATTTCTGCTTTGTATTTTTAAAAACCAATTTTCTCCACATTTACTAGTTTCCTCTCTAATTTCATTTGAATTGGCATCTGTTCTTTTTTTTTTTTTCAGTACTAGGTCATAAATACAGAATTACCCAAGTTTGCAAGTTTTACTTTATATTTTTCAAGGTAAAATTTAGACAATAAAATATTTGGAGGACCCAGTCAATTTCTGCTCTCAATCTGGCAAGTCTTATTATAAAAGCAATGGGTTCCTCGGTAACTAAGCAGCCTGAATGAGAGACTAAAGATAACTCGATTTGTCTCTTCTCTTCAACTAAAAAACAACACAGAGTTCATGTCCAATTGCTGGTGGGTCAGTTTTATCATTTTCATATCACGCTCACAGTCACCTACACTTGTATGGATGAATAGGTAAGTGCTGATGATGAAATTCTCACAGCATTTTATTTTATTAAAGGCAAAAAATACCAGCATATGGTTCCCATGGGAACCTCACCTCTGTCCCTTTGTGCTACTCTAATGATTAGACAATAGCAGGTAAATCTGTAATAATTGCTACTTTACTGGATAATACTGAAGGCTATAGACACAGTGATGACACAAATATATTAAGACCCATATATGGAAGTTGTTTTTAAAAGTCTTGATTCTGATCCATTTATGACCTGAATAAGGCTCTAAGGGTGTGTGTACACTGTAAGCTAATTTCTAGTTTTAGGACTTTGATACCTTACATGCTGTTATGGTACAACAGAGCACATATTGGGTTACTTGATTGCTCAAATAATTCTCAGTGATTGCAGTAACACCTTCCCAACTCTAGGCTCAAATAATTCTCAGTGATTGCAGTAACACCTTCCCAACTCTAGGCACCATGGCATTATTCTGGTATCTTTTAGTGGCTTTTGCTATATCCTGGCTAAATAAAGCATAATAAGTCAGATGAGATAGGGTTAATTGTTCAATAGCAGATGTTTTTAGTCTTGTTGGGTCTCTTTCCAACTCTGGATCCTGATTTTTGATGCCAGTAGTGAGTCTCAATTTTTGTGTGGAGGGCGAATATCTATTATGCATATTAGTGGTCCCTGGAAGGTGAATACACTCAACTCAGGACCAGGTCTAAATGTAAATGTGCAGTAAATGACCACAAATGATGTCATGTGAGAAGTTCTAAAGTAAAGTTTTCTGGGGTTGAACAAATGCCTGCCTTTCTACTGTGACTCAGAACTCTTCCACATTAGAGTTACTTCTCTAGCTTCAACAACGACATGGTGTTGAAAGCCATGGTGAAAATGCATATGCTATTTGGAAGAGTTAGATGTGACTTCACTTTTAAACTTCTAGCAAAACTGAGTTAATATTCTTGTGAGAATTAATATCTGGAAGCTCACCCACCTTAAAGTCATCTAACAGTATCATGTACAATCTGCTCATTGTTTTAAAGTTGAAGTGAAGAGAGGGGTGTTGAGTCTTCAACTCTTTGATTTTTCAGCTTTGATTTAGAGGAACAGTGATTGTTGAATCAATGACAAGGGAGAAGGTATCTGGCAGCCCCCAGGGAGAAGTTTAAAGACACTTTCATTATGGAGCTATTAGTTGATTCATTGTCATTAAAAATGAGCACTAATGAGTTACCTTGTCTTATTACTACTGCCACAGTATACTAAACTAAATTTCTTTTTAGCCTTAAACAGCTAATGTATTTCCAAGTAATTACCATGAGAAAATGTTCCAACAGGGAGGATGCAATTTATATTGCACATTATATTATTCTAATAAACGTGAAAGAAAACCGTTTATGAGTGTGTGTGTGTGTGTGTGTGTGTGTGTGTGTGTGTGTGTGTGTGTGTGTTTACGTATGTTCTACATTTTTCACACATTCTGCCTAGCTCACCCTGTCTGATTCTGG